>NW_028143349.1:0-122842 GCF_977018435.1 Lepisma saccharinum
GGTTTCTCCAGTGTATTTTCAAATGAAAAGTTAAGATAGTAAGGCTCTAATACAGTGGTTCCAATATTTTCACTGAATTGACACTTATTCCAAATATGTACTTTTTACATGTAAAATGTTTCTGAATTTGAAATGTGTGTATTTTTTAACTTAAGGCACGCAACCTAACCAGACTAAACTGAGCATTACAAGTGTTAGATAGGCCAACATTCTGACTTGGGCGCCGCAGAAAAATCTTGAAACGCTAAGGGCGTCGTGAAACGAAAAAGTTTGGGACCCCCTGCTCTAACACACTATGCTAATACTGATCATGTTTCGAGTCAAAGACGGTGGAAGGATTCCAGACTTTCACTTGTCTGATAAACAGGGTGCGTGTTCTCCCCCCCCCCTTTAAAAGTTCTCCCCCCCCTTTAAAAAAGTGTTTACTAGCTTCTAACAATCGTAAACTACAAGAATTCTACAATGCAAGCAATACGCACATACAGTAAAATTATCAAAACGTACACACAACCCGGTATTTCAGAATGTAGTAAGCACAAAAAATCCCCCTGGATTCCATCTATGAATAAAGTTTTTTTTATTCCTTTCAATGCCTCTTGAATGGTTTTATTGCCTCTTTCCAGGCCGCCAAAGCCCGTGAGGTGACCCTAGGCCAGTCGGGACAGCTTTTTTTTGCGACGTGTGGTCAGCGTGTTGACTCTCTCATCCCTTTCTTCATACATCATATATTACCATCACCGCTTAACCGCGACAAAGGGAATTGATGTCTCTCCAGGTTCCAGGCTCCAACCCTTTTCGTTTTTTAGAACCATAAGACGTGCATTGTACATGGCGTGAAAGTGCACTCAATAAAGGTGGGAAAAAGCACCTGTTAGATCTCACCAACCAAATGCTTTATATCTGTGACTTTAGTACATTGAGATAGCGACTATTGTGACTATTTTATATTATCTTAGTCTTCGGGTGTAGCCAGTCAAGAAAGGTGACTTGGTGACATGATATGGCACTTGAAGAAAATATGTACATATGCAACATGTAAAATTGAAGGTTTTCGGCATTTAAGGAGAAGAAATGTTCGAGAAAAAACTTCCATAACTGAAAAACCTGAGGAAAAGTCAATGCTTAAAAAAAAAAAAAAAATACTATACATTGCAGTCACGAACATCTGAAATTACTGACCATACTTAGTCCCAACTGATATTCTTTAGTGACACACACACTCCAAGTCGTTAATTCCGTACTATTTTCCAACACGCCGTTTTTATGTTTTTATCACAGAATGGGCCCAACTCGAAATACTAGTAAGCACGCTACGCCTCTGCTCTGGGTTAATGGCCATGTGGAAATAAATGGATGATAGAACAATTCCATGATTCACCCAGTATGTGAACCTGCCTTCTTAACACTAAACGGTGGTCACTCCCAAGCGATTATTCAATGTATTTTCTTTGTATCAGATTCTTATATATATATATATATATATATATATATATATATATATATATATATATATATATATATATATATATATATATATATATTAATATTTAATATATTATTTATACTGAGAGATATTGATAGAATTAGGTTATTTTACGTCACTTTTCTTCCACCTTTGGCTAATTGCAAAGATGAGGAGGAATGATGATACGGTGAGAAGGATGAAAGGACAAACACACATGGACGACACAAGTACTATACAGAGGATTGTCCTGGCCGCAGGTCCAGGCGACAGGACCTCGTTAGTCTGTGAAATGAAGTCCAGGGTGCTGACAATTGGGTGTCTTCAGAAAGGGGTATATCCCTTACACATCTCAAAAACAAGAGGAACGCAACTTTGTTCACATTACCGAAAAAAAGTTCAATGAACACAATATTCGCTATGATAGAGATGAGGTGGAGACCGTCAGTTACAGCAGATACTATTTACGTCTGTCCACCACGCCCTATTTATTTCGGTTCAAGACCATGGAATTAATTATTATCGATCCACAGCAACAGTCGCCTCTGGTAGACAAAAAAAAAGCAGCACATCAACAAAAATACCCACTTTCAATAGAAGCGACCGACTGCTTTAACACATGGAGGTCACGTGATTGCATCATGTTGAATCTAGTGCCGTTCTCCTGGCACCATGCGCCCGCCACAGCAGTCCCACGCCCAACGATGAGAGAAGTCAAGAGGTGACTGGCCCACAAACCATCCATTCCAACCATCCATTCCAAGTTCAACCCACATCTGTTATATCGATAAAAAACGGCTACTTCTCAGAGTGTGGTGTCGACGATAAGAGTGACGTCATCAGCAGCACTTCTTCCAAGGTCTCTAATTCTGCATGGGAGAAAGCGGATACATTTGGCAGTGCCATGTCCTTTTTCTGATAGGTAGTAGCTACGCTAGGTGCTTACCTAATTGGAGTACTATTGCACGTAACAACTTCATCATAGCGATTTATCTACACCTCCCCCAATATATTTTTCATAAAAGTGGATCCGAATTTACCCATCCAGACCAGGCAGTTTCTAAAGATATATTTCGGGGGGGGAGGGGGTCCGAACCAAGTGTATCAGAAATAATATGACAATATAAATGTTTAAATATGTTAATCAGGGTGGCTACAAACAAGCAGAAATGAAATTCCCTGACTTTTCCAGGTTTTCCAGGACAAAATTTACATTTTTCCCTGACAATTACAAACTAAACTAAATCGATGTTTTTGCAAATGAAAATAATAAACTCATACAGATCCAGGTATAGATTTGTTAAGTACCAATATTATTTTCTATGAAATTGACTCAATTTCTCTATTCTCTATGATTTGAATTCAAACTGCAAAAGAGTGAATTTGGAAAATTATTACAATTCACAAGCTAGGGAAGGATTACGGAATTTTGTCATACGCAGTAAGTTTAAAATAAAATACTTGATTATTTTTAAAGTTACGACTTAAAAAAATAAGAGTGAAGAGTGATTGATTAATAAATACAATTTGTAAATGATCAGTTTCCTTATACATTCTCGGTATTATATGTTGATATTTCCACTGAAGTTTGGGACCCTCTGCTTGCAAGAACCACGAGTGCGGACTCATTTTTCAATGCATCAAGCTCTCTTCTCTGTAAAGCAAACAACTTAACTCTTGCATATAAGTGAAACAATTGAATCGAACAAAATAAAGTGTCATATTTCCTTACATTATCAATGGGATTTCTGCTTCAGTACAGTATATCCAAGTGAAGTACTGTGAAACTGACAAGATGCAGTTATACCATTAATGCTGTCGAAAAGGGTATGTAGGTATTAGAAATTTAACGCAAAGAATTTATAGAATTGCATTGTATATGTACCTGATTTAGCTAACCATACATTAAAACAGGAACACTCTAATAATAAAAGCTTCTGAAAGTTCATATACGAGGGACATCCTGAAAAAAGCTCCATTGGTGCCTATACGCAGCACTGGTGGTCAGAGATAGACACACACCCATGCAGGCAGGAAGAAGTGGCATGTAGCAGTAATCTGGTACAGTTGCAATGCAGCCGTCATACAGTCTCCCACCGAGCCTAGCCTACAATGTACACTCAGAATTTGGCACAGAGCCACCAGCAATTGTGTGAGGTGTGCAGACCGGACGTCGTGTATGGTCAGACGATGGTGCAGACAATTCACGGAAGGCCAATCGACTGTGCACAACCCTGTACAGCTGAGTACACACAGGCCCTTTGCATCACTTCAGGTGAGAGATCTTGGACCACTCCCTGTACAGCCCTGGCCTTGAATGTACCGACTTTCATCTCTTTGTTTAACTGAAGAGGATTCTGGCAGGGCAACACTGCGGTAGAGATAGTTCCAGTCTTTGCTGTCCGACACATATACCATGGGCATACAAAATCTAGTGCCATGCTACGACAAATGCTAGAACAACGGTGGTGATTATGCCGAAAATTAGGTTAAGGCTCACTCTTACTAATGCAATAAATTACAACTGATATTCATGTTTTATTTATGCCTAATCGGTAGGGACCTTGATATTTTGTTATTTGTTTTCAAATTGGTGTATTTTCTTATTTTTTATTTTTTACTATACGGTGTTATTTTTCTCAAAATTCACATTTTCATTTTAGCGCATTTTCTGGCAAATATCTGAAATTATTTCTTCATGGTGTTTTTAAACTACTGTTTCAAATTGTAAGTCACATGACTTACGCCTCTTCGTGAGAGTTCTTTTGGGAAAGTTATTTTCCATACCCCTTTTTTTAAATTTTAAGGTAAGGATTTTAGATAATGGAATTTCCCCCATATATACTGAAGGGTGCATAATAACCATAAGTGGCGACGCACCCAAAAAATTAAAATCAATCAATCTCACGTGACTGATACCGATATATAATGGCACCAAAAAATTGGCATTATCTTTTTTTGACTTGTCAGTATTAAGTTTCCCAAAATTCGCTTTTTTGTTTTAGAACATTTATCTGCCAAATATACCGAAACTTAATACTCCATTGTGCTTTTAAACTATTATTTTAAATTGTAGATCACATGGTCTACGTATTTTCGTGACAGTTTGATATGTTGGAACAGATTTTTGAGGAAGTAAAAGTAAAGTGCTCCCCTGGACTTTTCCATGAAGGTGTATAAGGGTGTGGAGTTAGGGCCCCACACTTTCTTGATCATGGCTAAAGGTGGGGGTGATTGATAAGCACCATGCTCCTGGCTACCTTTATCCCACAAAGTTTCCTCAAGGTACAAGCTTCATATGATGCTGGGTTGGTGCCGGAGCAGTTTGAATAGGCGGAAAACATCCCGGTTCTCCCCTGCAGGGGATCGACCCCGGGTCTCTTGCATAGTAGTCAGACGCCCTAACGACTGAGCTCCATTATTACTCGCTTGACAAATGCCGATGGAGCGCACTTAGCTTCGTAATTCAAAACATATCTCGTGCGACAAATACGAGGATGTGGATCCCGTGTGACAGTAGATACGCACTCGATCTCCTGTTAGAACCCTGCCACTTTTCTCTGTGATGCAAATGGTTTTGATAGTTGAAAAAATCCTGGGAAATACAGGATTTAATGTGGCTGTCGGAATTATTCCATGTACGTATAACTCTATAGTTTACTCTTGAGTAAAATGTTGGAAAACTTGCATGTTCTGTGTACACAAACAGGCCTAGAAAAGACAAGAATGTTGGATTTCATGAAAATTTTTGTTGTTTTAGGTCATTTCTTTAAAAAAAATCGCTAATAACGCCAAATTCACATTTTATGACAAATTCGCATTATTTTCATATTTAGAAAGGGCGAAAAATGTATCCAGACATCACTGCACATTCCTAAACATAACTTCGCAGCAACTACCATTTTTCACGGTTTTGGCGTTTGCGAAAAATCAATCGGAAATTACTTTCTGGCCACCCCTCGTATAAATCAGTAGATGGAAAGTGAAAATTTAGCAGGGCTGGCAGAAAAAAGTCAATTCTTGAAGAAAGTGATTTGCTTTTATGATTGAATGATTCGAGTAAATATGATATTAAAATATTTACGTATTTATTATTAGTATTTTATTTCATAATATTGGACATTAACGTTACTCAGTGAGAGATTAATGACCATCTCTCACGAGTTTAAACAAACAGGACAGAGAATGGTGTTAATTTCATTGCAATACTAGTGTTGCAGTAAATTTGAGGTTGGGAGTGTGCACTTGCCAATTTTTATAACGTTCACCAATGCAGATTTATGTTTCACTTTCTCGTGATAGTATTCAATATATATCCAGTTATGTTGGATTCTTCTTGTCTTCTTGATATCTAAGAATAGTGCAATGTGATTGTAAACGTATGTTAACTTGTGCGAAACCACTAATACGTCAGGACGATGAAAGAAAACCTTTGTAAGCACTGATACATTAAATGAGGTGAAGTGAGCCAGAAGAGTAATACAATTCCAGCAGCATATTTGCAGTCTAAAGCTCTTCTTGTTTATGCATACGGTTTTTGTTGGATGTTGCAGTGCGAAGACATCGAACCTAAATCATAAGAGTCCCATGCATGCAATTTCTGTCACATGTTGTAGTGAGATACTTTGTCGGGTGGCGATATTCGACAAAAATCATATGTATCAATGGAACCTATTTGTTTCCATGTTCCTTCAGTTTGCCCAACAAAATGCCTTACTACGACATCCGACAACTATCGGACGGTGCCACCCACTCCCATCCCCTCCATCTGTTGACAGTTCTGTCTCCTTACTACTCTCCCATACGGACAAGAAAAAATGATAATTCAATGCATTTTCAACGTAATATTTAGAGGCTTAACCTTTACTCCCTCGATGATATTATATGGTATCATCAGAGTGATGGTAAAGGCTTTTTGGACCCTCATACTCTTCTGTTTGGGTTGAAACTCTGACACAGGTCTGGAGCAAGCCTGGGAAATTCATATTGATGATCAACCTCCCCCCCCCCTCTCCGCAACATATCCATGACACATTTCCGAATAGTTTCACATTTTGGCTCATTATTCAACTTGTATGGCACCCAGGAACATGAAACAAGTTTCAATCTCTTTGGAATCGTCCATTCTTTGAAGAGAATACTAAGGTTTGCACCTTCTCCCGAAAATAGCGAGAGAAGAGGGGGGCAAACTCCAGATTTTTGTTTTTTTTTTCATTGAAATTCGGTGGTCACGCCCCCAAACCCCCCTTCCTCGGTTTGGCGATCTTAATTGTACACGGTTGCATGCTATGATGTTTTAGCTGAAAAACAAAACTTATCCGAAGTAGATTGCTCCCATAGTGCCCGAGTTATAACAATTTTCCTCCAAAAATGCTAATTACCTTATTTTTCGTAAAAAAAAACAAAACAAGAAATCACATTTTAGCTTATTATTCAACTTGTATGACACCCTAGAACATGAAACATGTTTCATTATCTTGAGAAATGTCCATTCTTTAAAAAGAATACTAAAGTTCGCGCCTTCTTCCCAAATAGCGGGAGAAGAGGGGGCAAACTCCAGATTTTTGTTTTTCATTGAAATTCGGGGGTCGCGCCCCTCATACCCCCTTCCTCGGTTCGGCGTTGTGAATTGTACACGGTTGCATGCGCTGATGTTTTAGCTGCAAAACAAAACTTATCCGAAGTAGATTGCTCCCATAGTGTCCGAGTTATAACAATTTTCCTCCAAAAATGCAAATTACCTATTTTTCGTTAAAGAAAAAAATGACATTTTGGCTTATTATTCAACTTCTATGGCACCCAAGAACATGAAACATGTTTCATTCTCTTGAGAAATGTCCATTCTTTGAAAAGAATACTAAAGTTTGCGCCTTCTCCAGAAAATAGCGGGAGAAGAGGGGGCAAACTCCAGATTTTTACGTTTTTCCATTGAAATTTGGGGGACGTTCCCCCCAGCCCCCTTCCTCGGTCCGGTGTTCTAAATTGTACACGGTGTCATGCGCTGATCTTTTAGCTGCAAAACAAAAGTTATCCGAAGTAGATTGCTCCCATAGTGCCTGAGTTATAACAATTTTCGTCAAAAGAGTGTTCGAAGTAAATAAAGACAATATTCCCTGACATTTCCCTGACTTTTTTTGACACCTCAAATTCCCTGACTTTTCCCGGTTTTCCAGGTCTGTCGCCACCCTGGTTAATATAATTTGCTAAGTTATTTATAGTACGTACATCAATTAATATTGTTAACAGCACGGATGTATTATCTAGTTTACGCCAAAAATTTGTATGAAAACAACTGAATTAATGTCAAATATAAATAATTGAATATTTATTGAATAACAAAGAATGTTAGATCCTGTTGACGAAAAGTAAAGTTCCTGAATATTTTACGTCTATTATTATTAGTAGCGTGCAAAAATATTCTTTGATACAGTGATTCAAAGTTCGACGGAAAAGCAACCGTCAAAGAAATGCTAAACAATAGAATGCAATTTTTATTGGACATTATTCATTTTGCATTATTTCTTGCACTAGACAATGGAATGTAAAACCATTGCCACTAACATTCACAGAATTATTAAATGCTAAGATATGCTCCATTTCTACGTATTCGCAACTACAACTTTGCACTATCCACACGCGTGGTAATACTGAGATGCCAGATTGGTAGCACTTCATGCAGTGGCGTATGGAAGAGGGATAAACCCACTCCATTCGCTTCAAAGGGGCCCGAGATGAAAGGAACGTACGCTGAGCTTCCTGCGTAGACACACAAAAGACCACTCCTAACTCGAGGGGAGTGGCAGGGGATAGAGCTTTCAATTGCGTTTCAGTGCTTAGCATTAGAGACTTAGGAACGGAAACATGTCGTGTGATATGTTTGGAGAATATGCTATTCACCTCCAGATAAGCTTCACTTTACATCTAATGGTGACCTGGGCAGTTTCTTATTGCTTTTATGTTTAATTTTTCAAGGGTGATACTACAGCCGTTTGACAGTAGAATATAAGGGACAAAATTTTAAAAATTCAAATGTAAGCTTTTGATTGATTGACTGAGTTCGTGTTTTAAGTGTTTATGCACGGTAAGGCTAATTGGGACTGGACCTACAGTTTAAAGTGTGATCGGAACCACTATGTGCCTTCACCAGGAATCGAACCCGGGACCCCTTGTCTCATGTAAGCTAGATTGTACGGGGGTTTCAGGCCACCCACATTCGCCTCCAGTGGTGACGCCCTTGCTAAGAAAAACAAGCAGCTGCGAATCTTGATCCAGCCACATTGCCTGGATAAATTATATACGTGAAGTCCTCTGAAACTGTGGGTAGTGATAAAGTATCCACGATGGCAACACTATTTTCCTCGAACTTTTTCTCTTTTTGGTACGTAGTGTCTAGTCTGACAACCAAGGAGACAGGAGAAGAGTTTTATGGACCCACAGAAACCACATGACCTTGCAGAACAAAATGGCGGTAATCATAGCCACCCTCACAACGGTCCCTCTAGATAAAAGCTGGTTAGGTTTTAAACATCGTTTCCCAACCCCTGCTGTGGTACTGGAAGGAGGGAAATATCCCTGGTGAAAAAATTCCCTCGGCTTGGAGGTATTTCCCTGATCATAAGGTTTTTTTCCAGATCTAGGAAAATTTGCAGTGTTTTAGCCGATGGCAACAATGAGGTCGCCAGTGCCAAAGAGGTAAATTTCACTAACTTATGGGAAGAATTCACTAATAAAAAGATACATTTACTAAAAGAAGAATTGACTCAATGTGAATTTGCTAAATTTTACGTATATATTGGAAATTTAACAGAAAACTCAAATTAATTACAGAGAAATAGGGATTTTTTTTTTACGAATTTTAAATTTCTACATGAGAACCATTGGCGTCGCCAGAAATTTTTGTTGGGGGGGCGGGGGGAAGACCATTGATGAAACTTGATTAGTAAAAGTAATAACAATAAAATTATCACCACCAATTATAATTTTTATCATACAAGAATAACTGTTATAAACACTAATAAAATTAACCACTTATATTTCAATTTTTCTATTATTATTATTATATAAATGAAGAGACCTTGCTAATCGATCCACCAGATGAGTAGCGTAACTGTTTTGCATTACTTTTATTTATATTTTATACAGTTAGTGTGCTGAAATGTATAGTTATTGTATTTTGTTATTAACTTTTACACACCTCGTTCAAGAAAAGTTTTGAGGTACGGGGAAATTTTATTCATAAATTTTATTTTGTGTGAACTCTCACGTAATAGTATTATTTATAGAATCTTGGAAACTGTGAAACTTTTATTTTTCGTACTAAATGAGAGAAAATTAAAATGTAACGGGGTTCCTGTATTTTATACAATATTTTCGACCCAATGCAGTTTTTAGTTTGGTTATTCAGTTCAAATGAACTTTATTTCTGTCATTGACCATGAAAATAGCAATCTTTCTGTTTTTTGTAACTTGAAATGGACGATAGCAATTTCCATGGGAGGTCGAGCCCCCCCCCCCCATCTTCTCTCATGTTGAGAAGTAGAAACAGAAACTTATACCTAAAAAGATTAATTTTACTCCCAAAACAAAAACAAAAACTCTAAAATTTGGAAGTTATTTTGTAGATACGGCAAATTAATTACGAAAGTGAAATTTTACTCACAAAATTGAAATCCAACACAAAGCATGGGAAATTACATTTACCAAAAGGGAACTTTTTTACACACATAATTGGTTTGAGTTGCTGTTTTAAGTTCACTTTATGCACAGTAAGGCTAATCGGGACTGGACCTACAGTTTAAAGTGGGATCAGAACCACTTGTGCCTCCACCGGGTACACACATAATAAAACAGTTATGTTACAGAATGTAATTCACTTACAAGAAGTGAACTTTACTCGGAAAGTGGATATTTTATGTATTCATAAAACTCAGTGGCGTAGCGCAGTGCCCTGGGACCCCTTGCAACTTAAATATGGAGGGCCTTTAGAAAAAAAAAATATCGAAAATACTACAAGATATATATATCATCGATGACGTCAGAGGGTAACGAACATACAACACTTATCTAACCCCCCTTTTTTTTCAAGTGTTTAACAATTAAAAGAAAATTGAACTATCTTGTCACACTACAGCTAAAAATCGAAAATAATCTGTAACACTTAAACAGGTGTGGACTATGTGGAAAATGTGTCTCCGTTCTTATTTGATTATGAAAAGGCTATTTTGAAAATATTTGATGGGAAGTTACATTTTAAATACCACACATAAAACTAATATTACTGGTAAAAGTTCATGAATTACCAAGTTTTATTGTTTTTGTGACAATAAAAAACAGACTGTCCGAGCTACTCAAACTTCCTACTGGATTCATAAGTTCAGACATACTCTAAAAGACAAGCGGTACGTATATCTATTTTTCCTATTTTAGGCAGTTGCGAGCGAGTAAGTTAGTTAATACAGCATTTCTGAGGGCCCACAGGTTTAGTTGCTATGGCAACTTTGATAGAGCCAGTACGCCGCTGCTTATTATCGCAGACATGATATGTTACTGGGAACCCACTCGACCACCTTCCACATGAAAATGAATAAATAAAGTAATTGTGAAGTTATTTGTGGTGTCCACTGACTCGTAATTTACAGTAACTCTGTTGATACGTATTCTAAGTTCTCGTGGGCCTCCCTGATAGCCTAGTGGTAGCGTCGTCGCTTTGTAATCAAGGGGTTCCGGGTTCGATACCCGGTGGAGGCACATAGTGGTTCGGATCCCACTTTAAACTGTAGGTCCAGTCCCGATTAGCAATACCGTTCATAAACTGGACTTAAAACACCAACTTAACTCAACTCTAAGTTCACGTCAGTGAATTTCGAGTTCAAATTTTGTCATTATTGACTATTCTGTAGTTTAAAAAATTAACCAACACTATCTGTTGAATTTCTGAAATTACATATAATTTCAGAAGCGCAGAGAAAACATTGCGTTTCCCTACACCTCGCCCCCCCCCCCATTGCGGGGTCGACCGCTACGCCACTGATAAACCTGTACGTTTACTCGAAAAAGGGATATTTTACTGAGAGGGAAATTTCTGGCTATTAAAAGGGAATTTTCGTGTAATGAAGTTACCATCACTGACCCACATAACATTAGTAGGCCTGGCTTATGGTGGAACCACATTCCAGGCTACCCCAACGTGAAAAACCAGACGTTTCTTTTTTCCTCTCTTTCTTTTGGAGGAAGCGACAGGGAGAGGGGGGAAGAAGAAGAAAAAAGCTTGGAATAAACACCCAGCACCCTGTCTGGGTGCTGGCCCAAAGCTGGAAATCCTCAGGTCAACATCTTCGGTTTTGATCCCACCGCCTCTCTGTTGTCGTGAGGGTACTTCTGGCTTCCTGGGTCCCTGTAAAAAAAAACTAAGTGTCGATGATTAATGATCCTCTGGTAGCTAAAGTTCAAGGCCCACCCTTCTTCCTAATCCCAAGAAGCCTCTTCCTCGTGGTTCGGAAGGTTCGGTACCACCAGTGGTGCTATACATACTGTTCAAACCGTCTCTGCATTTCCTTTTTGGGGAAGAGACGAGACGAAGGCCAACACCCAGCGGAATTTCAATTCAGACATGAAAGAGAGAACGTCAAGGAGTTTCCTACGGAATAACTGACAGAAACATGGTGCCAAGCAGTGCTGCCAGACCCTGAAAGTACAATTTCGCTTTTGAAAGTGCCAAATTCCCCTTTTTCATATAAAACGTTTCCTTTCAGCGAAGATGAATGGAATTGCTATCATACGTTATCAGGTGGTAGAAATAACTAGTGCAGGAACGGAGAAGGTGACCTGCCCTCCACAACAAAGCTACTTTTTTTTGTGCAAGGACATAATCGAAATTCTATCCAAATCTGAAAAATCGTTAATGTTATTTTCGTAGATTTTTACAGGTTCGCATTAAAATAATTCACATTTCGAGGGGGGCTCTCCCCTGGGTATTTGCCTGTCCCTTTGCATACATTACTAACATATCGTGCTATAGATTTAGTTGTGCTTACAGAAAAAAAACACTGGCAATCATGAACATGTATTGCGTAGTTGCATACAGGATAAAAAATTACTTACAAATTGCTTACAAAGCATCAAAGAGTAGAACGTTACGAAGGCAAACACACACGAATACATACGTAACACAGGATGTATATATACATACACGAACGACAACCATTCAATCACAAGGGTAGGCACGAAGCGACCACGCCTCCTCAATGTGTCAGTTGGATTGACCGACCTGCTGATACAATCTTGTTAATGCTTTGAAGCCTTCCGTGATTTGATCTCTTGTGGTCACGGGATACTCCAGCCAGAGGTGAATGGATTTTTGCAAGAACACATACAGTAATGTCATCGGCCTAAACACGAGGCATCAGGAAGAAAAGCTGTCGGAACCTCCCTTTCTTGCCAACCCACGCCATGTGCTTTATCTAAGCAATCAGTAAATGGTTCCTTTTAGGTTTTTGATGCCGCACGAAGAAACGATATCGACCTAGTCGCTTCAATAGACGTTGGGCTCCAGGTTAGGCATCACGTGATTTCTGTGTCACTGTGAGAAACAGCAATGTGAAAAGCAGAGAAATATAAAGTTATGGTCTTGGTTTATAATTTTGTCGTCTTGCATGTTACGAAAACATACAAGAAAGTTGAGGGTTTATGAACAGTCCATAATATACCCAAGAATGAGAGAGGGTAGTCTTTCGTGTTCTTTGCACAACAATATCATCAAAGCAGAAAATGGACGAAATCACAACCCTTTCTTTAACAGAAACGGCATTTTAGAGGGCTAAATCTGCAAAAAGCGATAAGGCTTACCCTTCGACTGCCGTGCCCATCTGCTTGTCAGTGTCACATGTTGATATGATATCCCAGACAAAGCTACAAAGATGAAATTTAGGAGAAAGACAGGCTTGTCAAGTAATAGAGTAACATAAATTAACTGTTCATGAGGGACAACGTTCGACCGCCGATGGTAGCCGGACAATTGCGATGAACACAGTTAGAAGTGAAAGGGCGGGTGAACAATTGCGATGACATTTTTAAATCTTCTAACAAATTGAAGGGTGACTTAACACCCCGTATAATACCTCCTACAAGAGAATTATGTGAAATATTGATATTTTCGGCTGGGAATTTGGTTCAATCAAGTTTTTGAACATGGGCTAGAGCCAACAGACATCTTTTAAAGTCACCAGTCTGTCTCCTCATATGTGCGAATACACTTTCCAACTCTCTCGTCGATTGTAATGTCACGCTTCTTCCTTTTCTGACCTTCTAGATTAAGTTCCATCCGCATGTATACTTGATGCTGGTGTCTTTTGCTTGGCTCTTGAGGCAGGCCAGAACATCGTGAAGTTTTGGATGCGGTCTTCCAAACCACCTATTTTGTTGTTCGTTTCTTCTACAGCATTATTAGTTCTGTGGCGCCTTTGGTTTGATTAGGTTAGGTCCTGATAGTCGCAATTGTCCTACGATTAATTTGCAAAATCACCTTCACCGTCAAAATCATCGCAATTGTCCGTGATTTTGGCTTCATCGCAATTGTCCGCCATCGCAATTGTCCTAGATTCCATGTCGATATCTCGAAAACTCAGAAACGTGGAGATCTAAAATTTTAAGAAGTTTATGATCGATTACTTTTGGGTCACACAGAAATTGTGCGTAGGACGGAAGGGTGTTTGGTTTCAAGGAGGGTGTTTAGTTTCGAGTGTTGCTTGCAATCAGTGATGTGCAGTAGACTATAAGTTTACGTCTACATGCGTTGTCTACACGTAATCTACGCGTAGATTACTTTGGGTTGTAGTTTACATAGACTACGTAGACAATCTAAAGTGCATTAAAATTAATTTTCAAGGGTTTCATGAAAAGAAAGTGACATTTTCAACTATATTGGTTTCTAACGAAATGAAAAGAATCCTGTTTCCAACAAAATTTATCTTCCCTTCTATTATCAACTATGGACGAAGATAAGTAGTATACAAAAACAACAACAGATGGCAGTCGTGAGGCAAGAGTGTTTTTTTTTCCCATAATACACTAGAATATTTCCTATATTAGGTTTCTTCCTAGGTGAGAAATTGTTCGAATTTGGAAGAAAGAGTATGAAAAGTTCTCTTCATACATCAGTAATTGATACGCAGTATAATTTTCTTTAAATTCCACGGCGCCCTTTGCTAAGTTATCACCTTTCGCCAAGTTGTGTACATAGATTACGTACTCTACGTGTATAAAATAGTCTACCTGTAGAATGTAGACTATCGTTGTTTACGCGTAGACGCACATCACTGCTTGCAATGCTCAATGAAATCAAAACAACCAGAACAATGGATTTGGTATTCTTATTAGTGTCGAAAGAGAAGCTGTTGCTCGGCTTGTAAGAAACTGAGTGCCATTGGTGGACATTGCATGGCGTGATCGTTTTAAACCAATTGCAGTATTTGTGCCGTAATGGCATTAGCAATGGAAATCGACGTGGACAGCCCAGTTCGAGGCACAGAAAGGCTAACTCTCGTGACGATGGTTTCCTCGATTGGATATAGTCCCATCCGCCGTCGCGAAAGGACAGTCAAAAGATGTGAATGTGACACGCGAAAAAAGACACATTACGCGCATGTAAGACCATAGCTAAAAACGCGAATGAATGGATAAGTACAATCAACTTTACTGAAACTAGTTATGGGAGTTATTCCTGAGTAAACAAAAAAATAATTGATCAGACTATTCGATTATTGATGGTGGGGAAAGAACTTCCGGTTTGGGCAATTTTCCAATGTAAACAAGTGGAATCAGATCTTCACCGAGCTTATTTTCTTATAAAAGATCGAATACAAAATGGATCACTTGAAATTTTTGAGTGATATAAAGAAACAAAGGTACGTAGAAAAGACTGGCAATATCTCAGATCCTTTGGATGAAGATTTAGAGAAAAATAGTAGTATTTTCCAAGACAATGACTTATCACATGACTTAAAAGAGACCGTTGTCAGAAATTTTTGTAGGGAGTAAGGGCTACTAATAAAAGAAGAATAAGAGAAATAATAATAATAATAATTACAACTGTTATAAATGTTACATAATAAATAATTACTAAACTAATGAAATAAACAAATTTTATTCTAAATGTATTATTCTTTATTTTTTGATTAATGCTATTCGAGTGCATATCCAGCACAACAGTTACAATACTGAAATGCACACTTATTGTATTTTATTATTAACATTTGCAAGTGTCGTTCAAGAAAAGAGTTTAGAAGTTGGCAAAAGAATTACTAATAAAGTTTACATTGATTACATTAAATTATAAAATTATAATTTTTGGAATTGTGGATGATTATAAACAGTTTCAATTTTTAATTATAGTCAACACATGTGCGACACGTAAACTATTTAAATTTGAATTACTCCGGTGATGTAGTGTCGACTACAGAGCCTATTCCCTCGTGTTTCTGTCCAGTCTTTTCGCTTTACTGCATGAATCCACTGATCTTTCTGGAGCGGATCTGTCTGAAAACTATGCATAGATACCCGAGAAAGAATATTTGAGGCGTTCCGGATACGAAGGGCGAACTCAACAAACGTATATTGTGAGGGAAATGCGTTTCAAGTTGTCAGGCACAGTGCGAACTCCACAAAAACTTGGTAACAGTAGATCGGAATGTTTCATGCGTGGTTTCCAAATTTTGTGTGGAGTTCGCACTGTGCCTGACAACTTGAAACGCATTTCCCTCACAATATACGTTTGTTGAGTTCGCCCTTCGTATCCGGAACGCCTCATTTGTCCCCAACCTCGTGTTGTAACCAAAAGTCACACAGTAATTGTGGCCTTGTCTTAAGACACTGCCTTTACACCTTTGAACTATGCTATTCTATTGAAAACCGGAAGTAAAGTTCCCGCCAAGCCAAGGAAGCACAGAAATGTAAACATCCGGTGAATAGCCCCTATTGGGTGTTACTTCTGCCACCATACCATCCCCCTCCCACCTCTCTGAGATATGAAAAAGAACTGAAGAAGAAAAGTTTATTTTTGGAAGTGTAAAGACCATCCTTGACGTGTAATGTCTAGAGCTGAGCCGATACCACCATTTGCCGATACCGATGCCGATACCATGGCCGATACCCACCGATACCGGAGCCGATACCGATACTTGTACAATTCCAGAGGCTAGTTACCGAGTCATACTATTTAGTATTTAATTTCTCCGATGCGTATGGAGTATTGATGTATGTAACCACAGACTAAGAAACGGAGGAAAGATAACGTTAATACTTATTTTGTTCTTTCTATTTTGACTAAAAACTATTATTATTACATAAATAGTAAAAAGACGCTATAAAATCAGAGATAAAACAGCAAATATTCATCATCTAGCTTACGTGTAGTTAAGACCGCTAATTTTGTAAAACAACAGTCATGGCAAGGACATTTATGTCAAAGAAGTAAAAAAAATTGAATATTTATTGAATAACAAAAAGAATGAATGTTCGTAAATTTGATGAATATTAAAGTCACTGATAAATATTTTACGTACATTATTGTAAGTAGTGGTGTACATAAATCTTTAGAGGGGCCTCTCGGATGGTGTCGCCGTCGCCTTGTAATCAATAGATCGCTGGTTCGATACTCAGTGGAGATACATAGTGGTTCGGGTCCCACTTTAAAATGTAGGTCCAGTCCCGATTAGTATATCTTTCTTAGTACTGTCATTCAAAGCCGTATGTTCTCAATCCAATCTCTGCGGAAATTCTTGATTGATTCGCTTTATTTTACTTCTCTTTTTGTGCCACTTTTGGCTAATTTGCGAAGTAGGGGATGAGTGATGATGTGATGATATTGATGAATGGACACTCCAAAACATCCATGCTCAGGCCGGGATTCGAACCCTGGCGTCGTAGCGCGATGTGCTAACCACTCCGCCACGGGCGCCGGTTTTCGGCGGAAATAAATAGCCATCATTGGCCGATACCGGCAGTCATACGAAAGACAGAAGTGAAGAGGATAAGTATAAATTGCTGATTCCCCATCGCGCTTGAACGTGGATAAAACAAAGCTAATTTCACAGTGACCTTCATCCCTCTTTTCCAAGAACTTCGCATTTACCTGACCCGGAATTAGTGCGGCGGGGGATTAAAAACATCCACCTATCTTACCACCACGAGCTTCAGGCAAGAATTGGCAATCAATTGTTTATTTCCCACAGCGTTAACTAAGATGCCTTCATAGTCACGTTTGGGTTCAGTTTTCACTTACCCGTGCTTTTGATCTTGCCATCTGCTTCCCAGGAGGGTGGGGTTTTATCCAGTGTTTCTAGTAAAATGTATGGAACATCCTGTGCTGGTCTCCCAATCTGTCACAAGGAAGGGTGAACGAACTTTTAAAAAGGACAAATGTTGAGACGAGCGGGTGCCTTTCCCGCTCTTCTAGCCACTAAAAATCTTTGGTATCGGTAAAAGAAAATCAACCGATACTCACCGATGACGATACCGCCAATATCGGCATACCGATACGTCGACTCAGCCCTAGTAATGTCTGTAGTGATTGTTAGATACAAGGATTTTTTTTAAAATATAAAGGGTAAAAAATAGTAATAGTTCTTATTTGTAGCTTATTTCCAGCTTTGTCAAGTTTATTGATTTATTTACTGCTTAACTAACTTAAGACTTGCGAGTGACTGGTCTCTGTGGTCCCGTAAACCCAGAGCTCGTAAGGCGAAACAGGTCATTAGATTCAAACATTATGGTGCGGATTTATAGGCACTAAAAACCTCTCAAATAGGCAGGCAAAAAGGCACGAAAAATGATGAAAATAGGCACTTAAAAAGGAGCTATAAAATAAGAAAATACACTAAAATAGGCACTTAAAAGGCACCCCAAAATTTAAAAGAGACATTACAATAGGGTTTGAATATGAACTTATTTCAATTTTTTCTTTAATGCGCAGTTATACTCAGGGAAGAAAAATAGATTGGAAGAAAAAATTGAAATAAGTTGAGTTCTACTATCTTTCAGGTGGAAAAAAGAAAGGCGGGATGGTTTATTTTTGTCCAAGTATGAGTCACCACTGGTTGCTTACCCTGATTAAACGATATTTGGTATTTCCAAAGATCTGACATCCCTTGAGACCCACAAATCTGGTGAATACCAGACTTCAGTCAGTTAAACATAAAGAAAATATTACCTTCATCAATGTAGGGAAAGCCAAAGCCACTTAAAAGAAGCTGAAGTAAGCAAAAATTGCAGAATAGGAATTTTAGGCCCGATAAACCAAAATAGGCGCTAACCCTCGAAATAGGCATTTACAGGCACTATAAAAATGCGTTTTTGGACTAGAAACACCATGGAACGAACTTAAAACATTAAAGCCTATGTTTTACTACAATGCAATAAAAAAGGCAAATAGGCAAAAATCCGCACCCAAGTAATCAGTTACGTCTAAATTTAAAAAAATAACTTTGAATAAAAAAAAATTGCAAGTTCAGCATGGAGTAAACTACTTCATCCTTCGGAATTGAAAGTGACCAATCAGTTGCCATATCGTCAACAAGTTTATGAGCTAGCAGTTCATGATGTACAGAATCAAAGACCATTTCAAAATCCAAACATGATACATCCACTAGTTTCTGTTACATTGTAAAGGAGTAATATAGCCATTTGTTATATTTAATTTTATAATAGGTATATTGTAAACGTATTTTATACCCATGTTATTTTTCATAAGTCTGTCTCTGCCAACGGCACCGTTTCTCGGAAAACAATAGTGTTCGAAATAGTCACAAGGCTTTCTTCACTTTTGTGTCTAATTTTGGACTCAATTATAATATCTCTATCGCATGTACTGCACGGCTTACCAGCCCCTATATACAACTCCTATTGTTACCCAATTCAACAAATCTATTGTACACGATTCCACAGGCCATAGAATGTGAGTAGCGGGAAACAAAACAAAAAAATAACGTTTCTGTATCTTTTGTCTAGGGCAAGCCCCGGAAACTGACGGCACAAAATATTTCCCCCGGTGGAAGTCTGAAACAAAAGTTTCGTAAAACGTCCTTTTAAAACATTAATTGCGCTCGTTTTGGCGTACCTGGCAAGGAAGCATGCAGCCACGAAGAGGACGCTTAGCAGTAGCCAATTACCAAGGTATTTTGTGGCGCGTTGGACTGGTGAAGGTTTCATGTGGTATGGTTAATGAACCTGTTCTCTTTTGACCGTCCAACAGCTTTTATGGAAGCCGCTGTTCGACCCCTTTTCAAAGAACAACACGTTCACAGCAACCGAGATGATGAAGAGTACCGTGTGCTTGTTCATTTTTTGAAAAAGAGACCTTCTTTAAAGTAAGCTTTACATCTTCCTGTAGCCAGTAGCCCCTCTAGTTCGTTGCACTTTTTAACGCTATATTTATTTATTCGTTTGCTTCCTACAGAGAGAATCTCCAATTACAGGAAAGCTTACATAAATTCAAATAATAAACATATAAGAGTGTAGATTACATATAAACACATGGGTGTAGTCAGGGTGTATCTCGGTGTCAGGCTGGTGTATGGAAATGACGTTCAACCAAGTAGATGAACAGCGGTGTTCAAGTTCAGAAGATTCAACAAATGCCTGTCTGCTTCTTTAAACGTTCATGTGATTATTTAATTAGTTAGCAGTAGCACGTGATCATACATCACACACTGATAGCCGGACAATTGCGATGACGGACAATTGCTATGAACACAGAAGTGAAAAGGCGGGTGGACAATTGCGATGACATTTTAAATCTTCTATGAAATTGAAGTGTGACTTAACACTCCGTACAATACCTCTTACAAGAGAATTATGTGAAATATTGATATTTTTAGCTGGGAATTTGGTTCAATCAAGTTTTTGAACATGGGCTAGAGCCAAAAGGCACCCTTTGAAGTGACCCGTTTCCTCGTATGTGCGAATACACTTTCCAACTTTCTCGTCACGCTTCTTCCTTTTCTTACCTTCTAGATTAAGTTCCATCCGAATGTACTTAATGGTGGTGTCTTCTGCTTGGCTCTTGAGACACGCCAGTGCATCATTAATCTTTTTAATACGGTCTTCCGAGCCACCTATTTATTTTGCTGTTCCAACCTTCTACAGCATGGCGCCTTTGGTTAGGTTAGGAAAGGTTAGGTTAAGTCCTAATCGTAGCAATTGTCCTACCATTAATTTCTAAGATAATCTTCACCGTCAAAATCATCGCATTTGTCCGTGATTTGGCTTCATCGCAATCATATCGCAATATATGATGTATATATATCGTCCTGTTTTTGTATCTTGTTACATTTGTACTTGGTGCAGAGTCTGAAGAAGACCTTCCTAGAAGGTTGAAACGTTACGTTTCGTTTATGTTTTATAATAAAATAAATTATTGCCTTGGTCAGCACATTGAGTTTTTCATATCATGGAAACAAGGCTTAATGGTGTTATAGCAGTAGGCGAGTGTAACTAATTAGACACGTGAATGCAGAGAGAGTCAGAAATAACAACGAACTAGACGGGGCTAGCAGGAAGATTTAGAAGATTGATTGATTGATTTAATTTATTTTACTTCGCGTTTTGTGCCTCTAGGCTAATTTGCGAAGATGGGGATGAGTGATGAAATGATGAAATTGATGAATGGACATTCACAAACAACCAAGCCCGACCGGGATTCGAACCCGGAACCCTTGGCGTCGCAGCGCGATGTGCTAACCACTCGGCCACAGGGTCGGGCGAAGATTTAGAAGAAATTTCTGGTTTCGAGTCCTGTTGTTTCCTTGTGCTTTTCACGTATTTCAACAAATCATCATTCATCCTCATGTCGTGATTGTTTTTTTTTATTTAGTGTCGCTTTTCTGCCACTTTTGGCTAAACGCGAAGATGAGGATGACTGATGATATATGATATTCATAATAAGGCAAGGCTTGGATTTCACTTCTAAATCCCTTACGATGCAGTAAAGAGGTATCTCACTATGATTACGAATATTGCTGAGGCTTTCAAAGCCGAGGATATTAGTTTCACGTTTTGAGTCCACTTTATACACAGATAGGCTGATCGGGACTGGACTATAATATAAGATCGGATCCGGACCACCACGTTTTCCACCGGGTATCGAACCCGGGACCCTTTCAATTTTGTTGTTTCGGGTCGGTTTTCTTTCACTTCTGGCTAATCGCGACGATGAGGATGAGAGATGCTTTGATGAAATTGTCTAAAAAGCGACACTCGCAAAGAATGCCCATGTCGGGATTCGAACTCAGGACCCCTGGCGTCGCAGCGCATTGAGATAACCACTCCGCCACGGAGGTCGGCGCATGCGCAAGACCTTCAGTTGTAGTATCACTTACCAACATCATGATTACACTCACCGATGTTTAGCTGTGAAATCTGCCTAGAATATCAACGTGCTTCTTCAGAACGAGTTACGTTCTCGGGTTGGGGATCGTTGAACTAACGAAGCCAAGTTGGACCCCTCCCTCTCATTTTGGTCCATGATGCTGGGATCATCTGGAGAAACAGCCTCCCCTTTGCATCATCGATCTCGCTCACTCTTTCTTCTCGCCAGATCAAGACTGCTGCTGGCTCTTACTTCATTAGATATCACACCAGCCACTTTACCGGAAGCAAGCACTTCACTCTCACGTCATTTCCGGCGTGGCCAATGATGATTTATTTCCTTCTCTCCTCCTACGCGAGGAGGCTTCGAAACTGCGGGAATCTGGAGAATGAGAGAAACAAGACAGAGAAAAGGAATGAGATGGAATTTTATTGTTTTCCTTTTCTGTAGCAGCGAGAAACTTCATTGGAATGCGTGAGATTGTTACGGTCAGAAAGTGTGTCCATTTAATTTGGCTTAATCAAGGCCGAATATTATTATAATTTCTTTCATTATACCTATAAGTGCTTTCAGAAGGTCTTTTAAATATTTTAGAATTAAATACAATTTTTCTTGTTTCCTTGCACTGATGTTTATACTCTGTTCCGGGAGTCTCTGGAGCAAGCGAACGAAAGCAAGTCCCTGCGCCAGTAGTAGCTCGAGGAAAGCGACTGCAGCTCTCAGCTGTTTGTATCACTGGCTTTCTCCCTTTGTCTACCGTTATGCGCGGCCTTGCTCCAGAGATTCCCAAAATGTATGCTCTAGAAGGAATTCTAAATAAATGTAATTTTTCAGAATTTGAAACACTGTACCAGTTTTCAACACGAGAGAAGTTTTTTTTTGTAGTTTTTTTGTTAATTCTTTCACGGCACATACCAAAGGTTTATCGGCAACTACAGTGAGTATCATCTTGATACTCTATAGTATTTTCTTTCCTGGTTTCTCTGATAATATACTTTTGAAGTCATTCTTGCCGTTTGCAGAAGGTTTGAAATATAAGTGTATACCGTAACGTTCCGTAAGGAACTGGGGATCGAATCTGGGTAGTGTAGCTCATTCATCATTCATCCTCGATGATTGCATACTCACTGCTCTTGGAGAGCTTAAAGGAAACGTGCGAAAGGTGACAAACACACATATGAATGGCAAAACACAACACTTGAGTTTTATACCCTTAAAGACTGGATCAGCATGGTGAGTGGAAGTACTGTGTGTACTCTAGCTGTGTGAAAGTGCTTCCTCGAGGAGTCGAACTACGGCTGACTGCCCAGACTTCACTCTCCTTCTTCTAGACTTCTTGATCGTGATCTTGCTCCCTCTGGCTGATAGCTCAAGCTCAATACTGACCAATGACCTCTATCGTCCCGGATGTTTATTGTGATGGAGTTTACTAGGTAATGCCTCTTCCTGAGTTTTACCTGTTTACATGTTTACGCCGTTGGTGACCAGGAAGAGCTTAGGTAATGTCTGACACTGCATTCCTGATTGTCAAGTTCCTGTCTGGAAAATGATAGCTAGTGTCTGGAATTTGGAAGTTATTTTGTATTAATGTATTTCCATTATTTGTGGATTATTACGACACATGAAGAGTCAGGTAAGTCAAACTAAAAAAGAAAAATCAATTGCAACACGTTACTACTGGACATGTAATCTAAAAGGTTGAAAAACATATACTTTGCGGAATGGAATTGCCAAATGTATGAAACGATGCCTCAACGATATCGTCACTTCATCTTGGATTGAATTACTAGGACATAAAATTGACTTCGAGGAGTGTGGAGAATTAGAAATAATGACGAAATATACAAACTTGATAAAGAAGTACCTCTCTCCATATACATGAGAATAAAAAAGACTAAACTGGGCTGGCCCATTCCACCATGGGGCTTGCCAGTGGCGTAGCGTTATAGTACGCCCATACGCCCGGCGTTCCCTGATTTAAAATGTCAAAATTACGTAAATGCTGTAAATATAAGTAAATCTTGACTAATTTCATATATGTTTGACCTTCATGGCATTATAATAACTATTTTTCGCGATTCGCTTGCAAAGCTCCACTAACAACACTCGTTCCAGCATTTTTTCCAATGCCTTTCCTACCTGGACGCCGGGCAGGTTCGGCGTAAAGAACTCTATATTCCTTGCTGCCTTTCTGGAGGGAAAGCTTGGACAAGCTTGGATCTCTACAGCACGCGCGCAAATGCTGTCTCGTACGCCAGCGTATGGGCTACGGTGATTGGTTCATGTGACCCTTCCTTAACCAAAAGTGGTAGAAAAGCGAAGTAAAATAAACTAAATCAATCAGTAGTTGGATCGCCCACAACAATGACGTCTACTGTTGTTCAGAGGCGCTTGTGATTCAGGTAGGTTTTATAATGACTTGCGTCATACCGAAAAGTATAAAACACCAGACAGGGGCGCCGACTTGTCAAAAATATTGGGGGGGCTCTGATCACTGAAATAAATTAGTGAATGACTCACTCTCTCCCTTTTTTAAGTTTTGACCTCAGTGTTCGGAATCTCATAAAAGCTAGGGGTATGCGGGATTCCGAAAAGTCGGGACCGGAAAAAAAAAATTTCAGTCCCGATTCCGACTTCGGGAAATGATTTCCCGACTTTTCGGGATCCCGAGCAGTCGGGAAATACGGAATGCCCATTTTAAAATGTCGTTATTTGTCGACGTTTTCTGCATTGTCAATTTATAGAACTTATCGTAAACTGTTAGTTTTTAATCCAGAAATCACTTAAAGTGAAAATGACGTGTAGAATTCGAGATTTTCAAAGCTTCGGGAAATTTCGAACATTTCCCGTCCCGCACACCTCTAATAAAATCCTGCTAAAAAATATCAATTTTTTTTATTCACAGTTCGAAAGCAGAATATTAATTGTCCACGGATGGATATGTCACAAGTTTCGTCAACCATAATAGCAAAATATTCCCGACTTTTAATATCTGCTACCACGGAGCGCAAAACAGATCTCCATAATATATCAATGATCTCGTTCTAAATGTCATGTGAGAGCCATTTGTAGCCCGAACGTCCCATCCACTATCCTAGTTCATGCACATCTTCTTTTGAAACTCCTTTTAGTAAAAATGTTAACAATACTCATAATTATATACTTAGTATATAGTGATAAGTCATGTGTTTTGCTGTCTCTGGTCATAGACCCCCCAAAGTTGTTGGTTTAGCGGTCTCAGCCCCCCAAAGTTGAAGGTCTAGAACATTTCAAATGTGTATTTAAAGTTAACTTCATGTGGCACAATTCAGAGTAAACTTTACAAGAGAAGCAAAATAATACGTTAGATCCTCTTAAGCAAAATTATTTGTGGGGCTCTGCCCCCACATCGTTAATATTGGGGGGGCTCGACCCCCCCCCCCCAAGCCCCATGGAGTCGGCGGCTATGACACCAGAGTTCAAAACATTTGTGGCATAGTGAGGCATCTCATTTTCTAGCTAAAACATGCATAGATGATGTTTTATTGAAAACCAAGCTGACTTCAGGCAAATAAACAATACCTGTAGCGACTAATACGTTAATTATTAAGCAAAAAAGGGCCGACCCTTCCTTCGGACTTTGCGTTCCCACCCGAAATGCCCATGCTACGCCACTGGGGCTTGCCATGTAGCAAGAATGGATGAGCACCGGATCCCGAAGAAGTTGCTATAGATCGACCACAAGGAAAAAAACCTTGGGACGAAAAGTCTCCGCGCAGCTTTCCCTTCTTCCCTCCACCTCGGGCCATAAGGAAGCATGGTCCACTCTCCCCCTCCTCTCCTCGCGGGAGTACGGTGCACAAAAGTCGCTGGTCTGCGCAGGTTGTTTTGCTTGTGGTTCCACTATAGAAGGAAACCTGGGTGGAAGAAGACCTGCAGGGAGACCAAGGGCCAGATGGTAGGACAGTATCCATAAGGACGCAGACTCCATCCTTCACATCAGAAACTGGAGAAGAGCAGCCCAAGACATGACGTTCTGGAGGAAGAAAGTTGGGGAAGCCATGCCTCGAAAATGAGCCGAAGCGCCATAGGTAGCTAAAATTGACTTCCCCTGATCCTTCATATAAGTACACACGTTTGCATTTTAATTTTCAATCTTAGTCCATATGAATCCATCTTCTAGATAGCGTAGTGGCTCGCACTGTCACCTTGCAATCAAACTATTCCAGTCGGAATACATTGATACTGATATCGCTTTAAACTGTAGGTCTAGTCCCGATTAGCCTATCCGAGCATAAAGTATACTTAAACAAAGCTTTGTTGTGCTGATATCGTTCAACTCTTGGTCATATCTTTGTCGAACACCCTGTACAAGATATCGAGCGGGAATTCGACGTTAGTGACATTGACCCTCCCACCAAGTCTGGAAGAAGTCCACGCCGTATGTTTCGCAACGACTTGGTGTTCTTTGCACTGTGACGTCAGAGCTAGAGATCATTATTTAATGATAAAAGACGTGTGGTTGTTAGCTGCAGAGAATAAGCTTCCTGCACAGGATATCGACCAACGGCGAAGCAAATGTTACGGTCTCGTGCAAAGCACACGATACATGATTTCTCCTCATTCACATCACACAAATTTTAGGTTGATTTTTCTCTCTTTCACCGAAGTTTGCAAAGATAATCAGATCCGTATACTGTCAATTCTTCGAGAGCAGTGGCGCTAGTGTCGCATGTTAGTACCTCTGGCCTCAGAGCAGTAGCGCTAGTATCGCATGGTTAAATCACTTGAAAGAGTGTTGTTTACATATTTTACGAGGCCGCAGATATCGTGGCGCTGCAATACAATTTTTGAAGGTACAAAGTCAGAGGTTTCAGGTTCGAACCCTGGTTAATTCATGAATGCATCATTTTGTTTGTCTCATCATCAATTTAATAATTTATCCTCATCGTCGCGATTAACCGAACGGTTGAAAAGCTAGGCAAAGTAACCGAAATAACATAGAAAGAGTAAATCATAAGTTCTCAGAACTTGAATTCTATCCATCTCTTAGCCGACCTCAGTGGAGGAGTGGTTAGCATGGAGCGCTACGACGCCAAGGGTCCTGGGTTCAAATCCCGGAATGAAATGTGTGTTTTTTGTGGGTGTCCCTTCATCAATGTCATCATATCATCACGCATTCTCATTGTCGCGATTAGCCAAAAGTGTCATAAAAGCAAAGTAAACCCATCCAATAATTATCCATCCCCTTCCTCCCCCTCTCAGTTCTATCTTTAATTTTACCACAATTGATACTGGCATTCTTCGATCACTTTGATCTTTTTACCGAACCTGAGGCTCTGTCCGAGAGGTCCAAAAAGCAGTCTTGAAATATGTCAGAAGTGACATCACCTAATGCAGTTCGAGCCCATAGCGCGGAGCACGCGAGATTGCAGTCTTCATTACTAGACTTCTGCAGCCGCTGTTCATTTGTTTGAAATTTTGGAAGTCGAAAGTCAACCAATTTTGGTAGTAGTTCTTCTAATGTGTGGAAATATAAGTGTATCAACTTTTTAAAATGGTACGTGATTTCTGTAGTGAAAAGCAAGTATTTATGTGTTCTTAGCTTTATCTACCGATCGTATTTGGCGCTGCAGTCGAAGTGTAATTCGCTTCCAGTCCAAGACTGCGAGACTGTTCTCGAAAGTTGTTCATTGGATGCACATAGTGGTTCAGATCCCAATTAAACTGTAGGTCCAGTCCCGATTAGCCTTACTGTGCATAAGGTGGACTTAAAACACCAAATCAATCAATCAATCGAAGGGTGTTCGCTTCATGTACTGTCTTGCACCTTTCGGCCGATATGTTGTGTACTCTCAGGACTGGTGTGAACCGAACTTTTCAAAGAAAAAGTGAAAATATGACAAAATATGGAGCTGACAATTAGAAGAAAAGCCGTAATTCTTCATCATATCCCTCAGCCCCTTCGAAATCCTTACTATTTTAACAGTGCCTGATGTTAACTAGGCGTGTATGAGTCATCGCCATGCTTCCGGAACGAAAGAAGGAAAGAACAAGGGGGGGAGAAAAGATCAAACAATAAACATTATCACGTGTGTGTCTTGTTTGCTGGGGACGTAGACCTCCATATGTTCTCAAGGTCACATGAGTGTCAACACTCGATGCTCCGAGTCAGATAAATCACACAGGATCAACAGCACTGGCAGGCTCAGGGTTGCAAACCCACACACTTTTTCTGCAGTGTTGCCAACTCGAAGTGGCATTAACTGCCAGTTTACTGTGCGGCCCTGTCATCAATAACACAAAGTTCGCACAATTATATATTATTGTTTCTATTTTTGTTATTTTACGTCGCTTTTGTAACGTTCGGGTTCATCGTGACGATGAGCATGGATGATGAGCAGAATAGATGAACTGATTGAAGGGAACTCAGGAATTCGAACCTTGGACCTCTGCTTTTGCAGCCATTTACGCTAATGATCAAATGTCAGCTAGGGTGGTATTGAAAGAGGGGATGAGGAGAAATTCCACCTTTTTGCTAAATTTTATTGGAGAATATTATATTGTTGGAGGATATTACATTGTTGGAGGATGTTATAGACATACATACATACATACATATAAAACTGTATATAATATGGGCCGGCGCCCCTGTATATAATAATATGGTGATGCTCCAAAAAAATGTTGCTTGAATCGCCCCCTCAGGAAATTTCTCAAATACCACACTAGTCTGCCCGGAGCTGCGGTGGTCTATTCGGTAGGATATCTGAATGCCACGCGGAGACCCGGGTGTCGGAAATTTACAGGCCTTGCCCCCGCATAAAGCGGCTCTGGGGCTCACCCAGCCTCAAATCAATGGGTACCTGGGGGAAACTCTGGAGATAAAGACGGACGGAGCGTGTTGCTGATCACATCACCTCCGAAATGACCGAGATAAAAAAATGTGTGCGGCCCTACTCCCACATCCCCCTTTCCTTATATAGGGGAAAGGCAGGTAATCACGGTCAGTTGGGAATCGCAGTCACCCTGTTTTCTCAGCTGGAAAGGACAGTGGAGACTCCCAACTAGTGCTGCTATCTGCTCGAGGGATTGGAGAAACACCCTCGCCATTGGTTTTGTTGTATGCGAATGCTCGACGCAGTTTAGAGGGGATTTTCGTTTCCGAGTGTTTTTCTTGTAAACTTTGAACATCACATTGACAACAGTAAGTATACCTTATTATTATTACTTTGTTCTAATTATTTTAGGTGTCAATACCTACTAAGTGCTCTATGATGTGGAGGTATTAGTTTGAGAAAATATTAATAGTTGTCATGGCCTCGATTTTTGTTTTGTAATGGCGTCAGTTCAGGGAATCCCAGTCACACTGACCGGCATTCCCTGTAACAACCAGAAAGTGTAATATTTGGTATGATGGCTGTAGGCTAGTGTCTACTGTTTCTAAGCTGGTTTGACCAAATATTTAGGAATCATGTAAAACTCTGTGTAACAAAACGTAGCCAGAAAATTCATGAAGAATCACTTGTGTCATCGTCGGATGAAGATCTGGGAGTAGCAGCACTTTGTGATGACGACATCGATGATGATTTGCCTGCCGACGGTTCAGATGGTGAAGTGTTTCTATTGTGAAGATTTCGGAAGGAATAATGAAATGTGGTATCGGTGCAGGGGGTGTGGCATATGGGCCCATTCAGAGTGTTGTGGCTATGAAGATGCTGCAGATTTTGTGTGTGATTCTTGTATGAAAAAGTGTAATTGATTGTTATCAGTTTATTTGTGTCTCTTCTATGTAGGTTAATTTTTACTTATTTTTTTTCAAAACTTATTTTATATTATTTGAAAACTTCCGAAAGGACATTACATTTTTCTTTAGAAGACGTAATTTTAAATGTTGCCTGTCAGTTTTGATTACAGACCAAGTTTTTATTATTTTTATGTCTATAAATTCAAGTAATTTCTTACATAGATCATAATTGTAATGAGTAAAATTGAAATACATGTTTTGAAACTTGAAAAACAAAATGTTTTCTGACTGTATATACCAGGAACCTAGTGACCGTTAATACCTGCATGTGTTGGGAATTGCGGTCAAAGCAGTTGGTTCAGATTTTTATTTTTGATAAAAAAAAGTAAAAAAGAATTCGATGAATTTAACTAGGTAGTTTCATAGTACAAAGAATGCAGTATGGGGTGCGATTTTTGTGCAAACATTTAGTGGCTTTTCTTGGATGTAATAAAAGGTTTCCCTTAGGTGACCGCCATTACCCGCATCTCCCCTATGCCTCATGACATGGTGCTAAGTGCACGGGGAACTTTACTTTTTTTTACACTGGTCAGTTAGTCTTATCCGGTAAATAACAGTCCGTGGTCGTATCAATACGATATGACATGAGCAGGACTCTGAAGTTAACTTTTCGTGACCTTGAAGGTCCCGGGTTTGACCTCCGGTGAAGACCCACAGTGGTTTCATTGAATCGTTCTTGTTGTTCCTCCTTCCATGACGTCCCTCACTAATCGCAACAACTTCGAAGACAAAATAAAAAAATCTATTGTTAAATGAACAATATCTGTGTTCCAGCACTCGCGAATAATAGATCTCACTTCTGCACCAATTTTCCAAAAACAAGTATTTTCATTTTCATTTTGCTTGTTTACTTTTCCCCTTACATGTTGCCAACCCTTGACGGCACTTTGTCCTTTCTGGTATATTGAGAACATTTATATGTTTTACACATAATATTAATTTGTATTAACTATATCACACCAAGCACAATTGTGTCAATTAATTTGAGTATCCTTTGTGTATTTGTTTTCATTCTTTTTTCTTTTTTAGTGTGTAGACGAGTCTTTGTTTCAATTCTGTATTTGTTATTTTTGTGTCTTCTTTTTGTCTCTTTCTTTGTTTGTTATTGTACAAACATTTAGTATGTAGTATATATTTAGTATGTACGTATATGTATCCAACGGGGTTAGGTGGTAGAACAGCGGCAAGCTGAACCTCGCCCTTTAATAAAGGAAAAATGAAATTGAAATTGTTGTTTTAAGAACACTTTAAACACAGATAGGCTGTGGGATAAAGTGGGATTCAAATCACTGTGCAACGTGCCTCCACCGGGTATTAAACTCGGGTGCCTTTGAATACAAGGCGACGACGTTACCACTACGCCATCGGGGAAGTCCAGATCCCACTTTAAAATGTAGGTCCAGTCCCGAATACCCTATCTATGTATAAATTGGATTTACAACAAAAAATTAAATCAAATAAAAATTAGTATTTCTGTCTGATCTAAAATTTTAAAAATAAATATTTCATTTTTTTGTCATACCTAGTCTGGCCATAAATTCTGTTACAAACTTTCGGTTTGGACTGTACATCCGGTAGTCAGGCTCATGAACCATGCTTGTGCTGAAGTTCACTCCTGACCATTGTGCGTTCAGCTGTGAAAGAGCAAACGTGTATCTTCTTGTGCTTAGCATGGAGTGGGGCGAATATGAAAACAAAGTAGCCGTAATTGCTCTACATATGTTTGGGAAGTCACTCACTGAGATTTTCCAGCCCCTAAAAATCACGAAGATCAGCAAAAGGTTTGTATATCAGAAAATCCAGAGATTCACTGATACTGGTAGCATGAAAGATCGCCCAAGAGTAGGTCGACTTTACACCGTATGCACAGCTGCGGCTGTTAAAGCAGTGATGGCTCGCATCTGCCGAAATCCCATCCGGAAGCAAGTGATAATGGCACAGGAGCTGAACATTTCACAACAATCAATGTTCAGGGTACTTAATGAAGACCTTGGAATTGGAGCTTACCGGTGGAGTACTGGAAATTTCGTGACGACACAAGTGAACAAGAAGAGGGAACTGAAATCGAGACGACTCCTGCAGCGGTACGTTGCCAATGGGCATTGCAGGATTCTCTTCACTGATAAGAAATTGTTCACCACTGAATAAAGTTTTAACCGCCAAAATGAAAGGGTGTATGCTTCAAACTCACGAGAAGTTTGTGAGAGAGTTCCCAAAAATCAGAGATGCCACCAGCCCTCCTCAGTCATGGTTTGGTGGAGGTGAGCTACGAGAGTTCCACCAGGCCTCATTTTTGCGAAAGTGTATGTGGAAAGTGTCCTGAGTCCTCTCGTGACACTGTTGAACCAAACAATGTTTCACAATGAATCCTTAATGTTCGAGATATATTCTGCCCCAGCTCATAAGGCAATGATGACGCGACGGTGACTGGAGACCAGTGTACTCGATTTTATCTCCACTTTTGACTGGCCATCTGATAGCCATGATCTCAGTACCTTGGACTACAAACTGTGCCCAGAGCTAGAGAGGACTGTCTGCAAGAAGAGAAACCGTATATTTGAAAGTTAAAAGCGCTCCTTGATAGCAGCAGGGGCGGACTTTCCCATCAAGACCATAGATGCCTGGCCAGGTAGACTTGGAGCCTGTGTGAGGGTGAAAAGTGTACATTTTGAAAACTGATTGGTGCTGTTTGCGTGTAATATATGTAAGTGTAACATACTAAAAGAACATTTAAAAATCTGAAACAATATTCAATTTATTCATAAAATAGTGTGTGTAACAGTATTTATGGTCCGACTAGTTGTTGCGTTATCCTGTTTTTCTCAGCGCAACGATTAACAAAAAAAAAATAGAAAGATGTAAAATACCCGAATAAGGAGGAGCTGATTATTTTCCTGCACACGACTCCAGCAACCAGTGGGAGTCCATACTGTAAAATTAAGTGAGGCCTGTTCCCTCTGCAACATCTTGTTAAGTCGCTCCTTACGTAAGCAGGGTAATGGCAGACGGAAATGGTGGGTTCGAGTATCTGCCATCAAGTGGGTAGAAGGTATCGCATATCCCGTAGGGAACCATCTAATGAAGCGGTTACCCAACACGTCTGCTGGTCTTCCCACAGTATCTTTCTTCTCTCTCTCTCTATCCTTTAACTCTACTTCGCTATCTCTGTTTCTATCCCCTTCAAGCCTTTTATATATATGTTTCTTTTTGCTCTTGTCTTCTCTATCTTCTAATCTCTCTCTCTCTTTCTTTTTCCCTGTATCTCCAATCCTGTATCTCCCTTTACTCATTCACTTCATCCTTACTGTTTTCCACTCTCTCTCTCTCTCTCTCTCTCTCTCTCTCTCTCTATATATATATATATATATATATATATATATATATATATATATATATATATGAGCGTGAACAACGTGTTGTTCTTTCAGGTACCTCTTCTAACTTTCTTCCCGTTTTGTCTGGAGTTCCCCAGGGGAGTGTTTTAGGGCCGCTCCTATTCCTTCTGTACATGGATGACCTCCCTGAAAAACTGTCCTCCCTCCCTATCAATATACTTTCGTTTGCAGATGACTGTAAACTCTTTAAGGAGATCTCATCGCATCATGACATGATGATTAACAGAACTTGTTAAGTGGTGTCGTCAGTGGAATTTAGAACTAAACCCTCAGAAATGCTCTTTCCTTACTTATTCCCTAAAAAAGAACAAAGTGCTGTCTACTTATTCTATTGAAAACAATCCAATCCAAAAAGTTTCCACCCAAAAGAACCTAGGTATTATCATGGATGAAAAACTCACTTTTAATTATCATATTATAGCTACCACTAAAAAAGCCATGCGCCTTCTCGGTCTTCTATACAGATTTAGCGAAATTCAAAACCCATCATCTCTTGCTTTATTATTTAAATCTTTCATCTCGCCCATCCTTGAATACTGTTCCCCAATTTGGGCAATGGCCTCAAAAATCAATCTCACCAGAATAGATTCTGTTCTCAGTTTCTTTCTTGCAATTGTTCGCCATAGAATACCTTCCTTTCGACATGTATCCAAATCAGAAACCATGGCTGCTCTGAATATTCACACTCCATCATTTCGTCGTGATCTAGCTGACATGAAATTTTTATACAAGATAAATGGCAAAATCAGAACGGATCTCCTAATCAGTAAATTCACACTTAGGGTACCCCAAAAGCAAACGCGCAACCTGCAACTCTTCCACAACCCAACCACTATCCCTTCTACAACGATCCTTGTTTTACAGGCTCCCAGAAATCTACAACAAACTTCCCCTGAATGTAGATATTTTCCTTCCAGAACATAATTTTTGTATATTACTGACCAAGAACATATAAATCTATCCCACCTTGTTATTGTTTTTATCTTTTGTTATTTTTTGTTTCTACTTTATGTTGTTTCAGTGTAAAATGGCCAAATAAGACTGTATCTGAAACTCTGAGTAAATAAATAAATAAATAAATATATATATATATATAGTCCAAGATCTGGGCTATCTCACAATGTCAGTGGTCCTAGGCTATGAATAGAAATAAATTTACCAGCTCCTAAGCAATCAGGTTGCCAACTCATAAGAAATCAGGTTGCCAACTCATAAGAAATGAGGGTGCGAACTCCAGAATCAGCATAATCTCACTGATATGAATAATATTATTTATAATTTCTGATCGATTTTTCTCCTGTATTTTATTCTCTAGACTTCAGGCTTCGCAAGTAGCCTAGCTAGCCTAGAATATACGCTCCTGATATATATATATATATATATATATATATATATATATATATATATATATATATATATATATATATATATAATCTTTCTCTCTCTGTATCTATATCTCCCTATCTACCTCTATCTCTTCTTCCTTCTCTTTTTGCCATTTTCGCCCTTTATCTCTAACACCCTGCCTCATTTAATTATTTATTTCATACTTACTCTTTCACCCCCCCCCCCCCCATATCTCTGTTATTGCCGGTCACACTTCTCATTCTCTTTGTTTTTCTATTATCTTCGTTATGTATCCCCCTCTCTTTCTTCATTGAACTTATTATCTCTTGGTATTTCTTTCTCGTGGTATGGCGAAATTTTTAGTACAGCGCCCTAACACGCCACGGGTCCCTTGTTCTAATTCTGGCATGGACCTGGGTGTTCTTTTTGAGTGTTCCTTCATCAATTTCATCCTATCATCACCAATCTTCAGAGTCGCGATTATCCAAAAGTGGCGGGAACGCGACGTAAATAGCAAACATGTAACACATGGCTATTTTGGCTAATGAAGTGTCAAAAGGATAAATTGAGATAGCACACTCCTCACAAAAAGTTTCGAATATTGTCATATTAGGCAATAGGTGATAGACACGGCCTTGGAATGCAACAAAACATGGTATCTGTCTGGTAGACGTTGTTGTGCCGACATATGCCACCGCGCCTATCACCTATTGCCTAATATAATAATATTCCAAACTTTTTGTGAGGAGTGTATATACAGGGTGGTCTACAAGTAGAGAAGAAGGTCTAAATATGGGTTTTGGAGTTATCAGCGCTCCGGGTGCTGCAGCCTGGCAGAAGCTATGAAAACTGGTTATCTGTCAAGGACAAAGGTTGGGGCGCCAATTCGCAAGAGAAAGTGGTGGTTAGTTTCAGCCTTGGAAACTGTTATAGAATTGTGACCTCCGAAAACTTTTTGCAGATATGTTTTATCTCAGCGTTTTCTGAATTCTCATCTGCTTTGTATAGGTTATGATACGAGTATCAGTGGTACATAAAACAAATGTGGGCTTTTATAAGGCCATGATTTGTTTGTGAAACAAGAATTTTGAAAAATGGAGTGATGGGCTATGACATGAGGTCTAACGTTGAGATCACATTTTCAACAAATATTTGGATGTTTTTTCTTAATTTCGATTTTTCCCATTCCGCGTGATTTTCAAAACAACAGATGATTCATAAATATGAATTTTATAATGTTTTAGCGATAAATGACTGTTTTTTTTAAATTTTAATTGCTTTTTATGATATTGTCACTAGTGGCCCATATCTAGACCACAATTTTGAAATACATCATTTTACCATTTTTTGGAAATTGCTTCTTTTTTAAAAAAATGGAGACCTTCTATACTTTAGCATGCTATTATATTTAACTATATATTTCATAGATATGCATTTTAAAGGCAGGTGCTTGATATATGAAATTTTTTCCTTCGAAAATGACAACATAAAATGGGGGACCCATATTTAGACCTTTTCCTGTAGATGTAGATTAATTATTTAACTAACTAAATGTCAATGTCTGGGAAGAACCATCAACGAAATGAATGTACATAAAATCAATTTAAATGTAGTGAATTAATGTAATGAAACAAAGCATTAGTTATTATTCTTACCCCGTCACAAATATACTACATACTGTGTATCTACTTTTGGCCGGTCTGTACATAATCTTATGGCGTAGTTTCATTTATTCAAGGTCATGTGGTTTAATTTTACGTAAGGTGGGTATTTATTCTGAGGGGTGGCTTTTTTAGTGGTATAAAACATGTTCCACTAGTTCTTTGATTTTAAAATTATGTATAGAAATTATCCTGACTTTGCCTAGACAAATAGCTATATCGCTGTTTAACGAGGTAAAATTCAATTAATCCGAGCAGACTGTACCAATTTTACAGGAGGCACGATTTATTATTTATTTTGTAGCCTGGGAGCATTTCAATGTCAGTTTCTCGAGCGTCTTTCTAGAAGAAAAGACTCTAAAGCTATGCCAGAGCCATCTGCCGGCAAAAGAAGCGAAACGATCTCCGAACAGGGTGATGGTAAAGCGTTTTCACGATCTCACTCCTGTCGGCTCGAAATTGGAAATCCGATCCAAGAGCAAGTAAAAAAAACGAATCCAGCATGAATTCATTGCAGGACGCCGTGGAAATATGACGCCAAGGGAAAAATTACAAGGAAAAAAGTACGCGACTTAGGATTTGTCCTGTGGGGGGAAAGGGTGAGCTTTCCATGTCAGCTGACTCTTGTCCCAGGCTGCTGGCGAGTTTGCTTCGATCGTGTTACTAGCAGGGAACCAAAAGGTCTTAGATCGAATGAAATCGCCTCCATTTTTTCCCCCTCTAGAGTCCTATTCCTGCTTTCTTTTTCTCGTAACCTTTCCTTTATCTGCGTGTTTTTCTCTGCCTCAGATCTCCATTGATTTCGCGAGAAGATCATCACGAATGTTTATGGTACACTCACAAAAAAGTAATTGACTTTGTTTTCGTCACACAGTCTCGTCTTTTACACCCTATTGCCTCCTTGCTTGTATATGTTGATGCCTTCTACCCCCTGTTAGCTGGCCTCAAGGACGTCAGGGGTTCTGGGTTCGTATCCTGACCAGAGCTTGGATATTTAGTTGTGTTGTTACCGTCGTCTATTTCGACAGTTTTTATCATTCATCCTCATCGTCGCGGTTTGTTCTCTTCAATTCCAAATTTTATCCAAATTATTTTTACAATAACTGCACGGAATCACGCACAATTTACTTGATTTGGGGACGCAGAGTTCAACCTTCACGTCTCTATCTATCTCATACCTTGCTTCTACACCTGAAGATGAGGCTCGCGGCCGCGAAAATTTGATCTTTACCTGTGTCTGGTGAGTGTTTTCCTTTCTTACTTGTTATTTAGCCCTTGTGGCCCCCTTCCTTTTATCCACTATACAGGGTGATTCAGAATTCCTATTACACAATTCTAGGGGTTGTAGATGGGACTTAGCAGATCAAGTTTTGATAAGGGACCCATGTCCGGAGACGTACCGTTTTGGTACGTCACTATAAGACCTGCTCTATGTGGCGACCCTGAAGTTCGTTGCGAACAATGTACCTACAAAGGATGTTTGCATACACATGCTCAAAAATACCTGGTGTGTGCTGAATCGTGTCTGCTCAGCCAGAACTCGTGCAACCAGGTCTTCCTCCGACACTACAGGAGTCTCATAAACAAGACTCTTCATGTGGCCAAGGAGTTGGTCCACCGCGACCTATCCACCTGTTCCCGTATGATTGATTGAGATGATGTCGGACGTCATGGGAAAAGTGTGCTGGTGCGCCATCATGTTGGAACCACGTGTGCTGTGTAAACAGAGAACGTTGCAAGCAGCACACATGACATCAGGTGACTGAAGACGTCGCCCTCCGTCAATGTGGGTTGCCTACGGTGAAGCGGGAGATGTGAAATTATGTGATCTTGTCATCTGTGTAGTACCAAAACGGTACGTTTCCGGACATGGGTTCCTTATCAAAACTTGATCTACTAAGTCCCTTCTATTCTTAATCAGCCTGTATATATAAATTTAATGTACGAGGGTTGAGGAGTAAGTCATGGCAACCCAGTAACAATTCGACAATCGAAGGATGTATTAAAAATTTGTTATATACAACTGAAAGAGTATCCATTATAGATATTTTGTTGGTAGGAATCATGAAAGAAACCCAAGCAACCCTGTGACATACACATGTATTAATGTACAAGTTACAAAAACCTGTCTGACCCTGTGACATACACATGTTACAAAAACTTGTCTGATTATGACAAACCTTCGAAATAATCTCCCGCATTGTCCACAGCACACTGCCATCGATGTGGAAGACGTCGAATACCATCGGCAGCACCATCCTCTTCACCATGCCTGAAGTTTTTGTGATACTGACAGATTGTCTACTGTCTATGGATCTGCTTAGACTCTCATTTCTTGGTCGTCTCATCAGCAGATTCGGCGATATTCCGTGGCCTGCAGGTTCACCCGACTTGCCGGCTCCCTTGGTGTTATCTCAAATCCAAAGTATTCAAGGACAACCCTCCAAGAACCAGGGATGATTTGAAGGAGCGAATTCGGCAAGAGATCCACAACATTCCGTTGGAGATGCTACGCAACATCATGGGCGAATTTACTCTGAGACTCCGACAATGTGTCCAACACCAAGGACGCCATCTTTCTGACACCATATTAAAAAAATGAACTTTTTCAGGTACACTAGTAATTTCAACTCATGTACAGTGCATTCATGTTCATAAAATAAGTAACATTTGCTCTCTCTATTTTTGTGAATTTTATAAATCTTCCCGTTGACTGCCTCACCCTGTATAACTAGAAATGTGAATGTGTGATGCACTCATGGCTTAAACCTGGTTTCGAATCTGAAACCCATAGCTGTTTAGCGGGTTAGACTATCTACTTTTTCCGTAGAGGACTTGTTAAGGTAGATAACACATAAAAGCCAATGTCAACATTAAATATTGCTGAAGATTACATCCCTATGTTTCAAACTTCAATAAGAAATTACTGAAGGCCACGTGATCCTTTCCTCATCGATAACTTCCATGGACTTGGTTATTAAGACTGATTCAGAGGTTGGCAACAATGACTAACTCTCTGGGAATAGCAACTTGTTCGTCAGAATGACTAATAGGCGTTTTCATGTTACAAATCATTCACAACCGTGAAAAACGGAAAAGGGGGGTGGGGGAATAGGCAAAATGTATCGTCAGCAACGTAGATCCCCAATTGAAATTCTAGAGTACACTCAATTCATTACAAAGTGAGACACAATTTTCAAACTTGATACGGTCTCATCGCTAAATTAAATGAAATACACTTCTACTATAAACCCGGAACATCCCCTCACATGAAGTAGCGGTGGTGCTACGACGCCAGGGGTCCCGGGTTCGAATCCTGGGTGTGACATGTTTGTGTTTCTTCTCAATGATAAAATAGAGAATTGCGTAAAATTAACACACACACACACACACACACAATATGTTTATTTTATATATAGGCCTACATATGTATATGTGTGTATTGGTTTGATTTGATTTATTTTACTTCGCATTTTGTGCCACTTTTGGCTAATTTGCGAAGATGGGAATAAGGGATGATATGATGAAATTGATTAATGAACACTCAGAAACATCCATGCCCAGGCCAGGATTCGAACCCGGGACCCCTAGCGTCGCAGCGCGATGTGCTAAGCACCCCGCCACAAGGACCGGCATATATGTGTGTATTTATGTGCGTGTGTATGTATGTATGTATGTATGTCAGGCGCGGTTGGCCCTATAGCGCACAGGATCAGTGAACCCCCAGTAATATACGATAATCACCTCGAGAATGAACAATAAACAATGTCTTTACATTTTCACATTATTTCGCTAAAAATTCTACACAATAAGTCATGTATTTGTGCCCGTAACACGGCGAACTCTCTTGCTGAGAAGAAGAAACCGCGATTCGGCCGCCCTGATACAGACCCTCAGTTGAACCCCCACAGGACAGCTCGTGCCATTGTGAAAGCTTCGTGCGGGAGCAGAAGCGCGAGGAGGGTATAGGACAAAATACATGGGAGATGAGATTTGCAGAACCTATGTTCAACCCAACGGTCATGCGCAGTTCGTTCTCTCGCAGAAGGCGCGGGACAAGGCTCCGATCTCGTTGCTTCCTCCCTTCCAGTGTTGCTGTGTGCGGTTGAAGTTTGAAGCGCACACATTACATATTCAATATTCTCTTTGTATCATTTTTGTACTGAACTTCTTGGAATAAATGCAAAATTGTGGCAGAGATGGATGAGTGGAAACAAATAAAAGCTGGAATTAGATGCGATGAATTAAAATAAAGGAGATACATTACCAAAATAGCTCGTGCATGCATTCAGAGGTTTTTCCTTAAAGGTGGAAACACTTCGGGTTCGCGAAAGAGAAAGAATGGCGCGAAGACGTGACTCGCTGTCGCCCGGTGTCAATCGTCTCAAGTTTGTTAGTTTTTGAAGTGCTTGGATACTTGTTGGAAAGTATTAAGTGATGCTGCGAGTGAAGCGAGGGATGGACTTTACCTAGGTTATGTCACATGATGCAGTGTAGGCGTTGCTGTCCGCGCAGGTAAGAAATGACCGATAGAAATGCACGTAATTAACGTAAACGAACTTCCTTGTCCACTGAAAAAAAGCGTGTGCTGGTCGACCAGCCCCAAATTTGAACAATTTCTCTATCTTGTATCAATGAAAGGGTCTCAGGTTCGATTTCTAGTATGCACATGCCATTAGTTGCCATTTCCCTTTAATAAATGTAGGACCAGTTCTGATTAGTCGGCATGGACGTCCGGAAGGGGAAAAGGGGGCAGCCCCCCATGGAAATTGAATGTAAACCAAAAAATATATATTACACGCATATAATTTAATTTCAGTCACAGTAATTTTTGGTAATTATTATAAAAGCGTTGCAGTAACTTCAGACTGAAGGAGTGTTTTTGCTCCTCCTGAGGAAAAAATATATTACTTGCCCCTACTTGAGGACGTCCATTCCAACAAAACTCAACTTTTTTCATAAAGGCACAATTTATTGTAGTTTCAGCCCTAAATTTATTCGCACACCCCTAATACAAAACCTTATACTCCCATATAAAAAAAATTCTGGACAAATCTTTTAAGCCCCCCCCCCCCCCATCCTTTTGTTAGGCGAAGGAAGTTTATTTTGCGGAAACTGAATATATGTCACATGACTTCAGTGAACCCCCGGGTAAATAATGCACGAGCCGCGCCTGATGTATGTATATATAGAGGGTGTGTGTGTGTGTGTCTGAAAAAATAGAAAGAGAATGACGTTAGAACTACCGCTTAGGGATTTTCCTTTTTCCAATGGAAAAAAGTCGGTAGGGCGTCAGACTGCCACCCGGAAGAGTTAGGTTCGATCCCCGGGGTGGGTGATCTACGTTCGCGAACTTCGGACCTTTTCTCTGAATAAAAACGGGTCTGGAGTTCACGCAGCCGCTATTAAATAGATACCTGGGGACATCCCTGGAATGTAAAGGAAGCCGGAGGTTGGTGCTGATTACATCCCCTCCACAAAGTCGCGTGGGAGAGAAAGCGCGTACCTCCCGTCGTCCCGTTTCTCTCACTGTTCATTGGTGGAGCCGTCTCGAGTCACTTCTTGCGCAGATACTTGCTTCCATTCGCCTGGTCTACAGTTAGCTGGTACAGGGTTTAAGCTGGACCAGGTTTATCCTCAATACTTAATCAGCCACATCCCTCAGTATTAACCAGGCTTACATTTCCTTCCAAACAGTTTGTACAGCAAGATCTGACACTATATCGTTCTCCATCCTGGAACCTGTTCCACAGTTATTATTTTTTGCTGCCAACATGCACATGGATTACCAAAGGACTTAGTACCGCACAAACGTCATTGCGCTCAAAATGTGCGATTTTCACGGAAATTGACATTCGCTTTTTTGTCTCTGACGTCGAAATGAGAGAGAGAGAGAGAGAGAGAGAGAGAGAGAGAGAGAGGGAGAGAGAGAGCTTATTTTTATTCCGTCCCGCGCTAGCAATTACGAGCCTCCTTCAGGTGGTGCAAAATAACAAGGCAAGGAAGGGGCCAAAGCAAACAAAGGTAATGAAACCTGAAAAGCACGTCGCGTTGGGAAAATAAAATACAACTCCTAAAAGTGAGCGAATACATGTTCTTTTTTACCTCCCCTTTTTTTTCTCTCCCCCTCCACACCCCCCCGCCCCCACATTGCTAGTATCCGTGCGTGCGTCTTCTTCCCCCGTAACTTAATTTACGAGCTAATCACCATGGAAACGGAAGGAATAAGTGCAAACGCGCTGTAGGTTTTAATTAATTGTGCTAATTAAGCCTCTCACGGATGCCAAATTTAAAACGGATTTTCCGAGAACTGTTGGGTATCTTAGGAACAATTTCACCCTTTTTTTTTTTAAATCTACTATTCGTGCTCAAGTTTTGGGTTGGAAGTTCATTGATGAGATTCGACTGAGAAATATTATAGAAAACATGCTTCGATCTTGGAAAATACCATATGTTTTCCTGTATAGGACGCACCTTTTCAATGGAAAATGGGGTGCGGCTTATTTTCCAGATGACAAAAGTTCAACTTAATTTTAAAACAATTTATTCTTAAGGGCAAAGACTGATAGTTTCGCACTGCGTATGCATTTTTGGAATAGGCGCTGCTATTAATAAAATGAATCCCGACTGTACAATAATTTCTCCCCATGTTGCTTTGATTGATTGATTGATTTGCTTTATTTTACTTAGCTTTTTGTGCCACTTATGGCTAATTTGCGAAGATTAGAATGAGTGATGATATAATGAAATTGATGAATGGACACTCGCAAACATCCTTACCCAGGCCGGGATTCGAACCCGGGACCCCTGGCGTCGTAGCGTGACGGGCTAACCACTCTGCCACGTCTCCCCATGTTGCAAGTGGAAGCGAAGCGATTGTTCAAGTTGATTATTAAGCTGGACACAATGTTTGAAAAACACGAGTATGATATATAAGAATTTTTAGATTCCTATGCATTACTTATGGAGAAAAAAACTCAACAACTTCAAGTTATGGCTAATCAAATGGGAGTTTTCAACTTTTACCTACGACAACTCAAATCTTCAATGTATCCTCTATTCGTTCATGTGTTTTTCTACGCCATCGGAAGTTTGGTATTGGCAAGAGAACGAGTAAAATAATACTCCCATAAGCGTAATGCTAAGTTTTCTTCTCCTCCCACAACAATCCAGCGCACAGACACCTCTTTCTCCAGTCGGTAGGGGAGGAGTAGCTTAAGATCCTCGCGTTTGGCTTGACACAAACTGTTCCTCCTGCTCTTAATTAACCCGAACGTATCTTGCAAACACTACCGATATAGCCAACGTCTCATTTGTTTACTAACCATACAGTTTGTTCCACTTCCTTATTGCTGCAACAATTACAGTAAAACCTTGTTAATCCTGACACCGATTAGCCGGACTTAGCTTAAACCCCACCCCTGACAATAATTACTTCCTTTCTTTAGGTATCTTTCGCAATGTAACTTTTTATATAAGTTTTCTGTTGGTTTACAAAAGTTCAACAGGTGCACTTTGGCCTCGAACATCTGAAATTTCCCAGCGGAGGGAAAATTTCCTTCCTTGAAAAGTTTAGGCGAAACGGGAATTCGTTTTTCGCCGAAAACTTTACTTGGGAAATCTAATATACGTAGTCTGCCTCTAGGCCATTCGGCGATAAGGGAAGACACGATCACGAGACTAAATCTTGTCAGATAAGTATTTTGGAGTGTCTCTGTTAATGACTTTGTACAACAGAGCATTTTGTTAAATATTTCCTTCCAAAATAATAACAGAGCCTCCCAGATGGCGTAGTGGTAGCGTCGTCGACTTGTAATCAAGGGGTCCCGCGTTCGATACTCGGTGGAGACACATAGTGGTTCGTATCCCACTTTAAACTGTAGGTCCAGTCCCGATTAGCCTTTCTGTGCATAAAGTGGACTTAAAGCATGAAATTAATCAATGAAAAACCGAAATAATAACAGTAAGGATAATAGGCTCCGTTATTGATGCATGCATAATATATCTTATCCGAAATAAATTTGTAAATGTCACTTATCTCTTCGTCACTCGTACATGAATAAAAAGCAGTGCCTTCCGAGAGTTGAAGCTCTGGCTACTTCCATGAGAAGCGAAATCTTGCCCACCAACACGTGCTCTAGTACATACAAGCTCACACTGTGTTCTTGTTAGTTTTTCGTCCTTGTTCCTTTGAAAGTTCCGCCATTGCTCATGCATATCTGATGTGTTTATTCTTTTGCTGAGACCAAGCATTGTTCTTTGGCGCGAAGCCGAGAAAGTGCAGGAATCTGTGTTGCGATTCCCTTGTCGCCCTTTTGCATGTCTGTCTCTCACTATCTCCCGTTCTCTAGGTGTTCCTCAGTTTCAATCTGAGTTCACTTGTTGCTGTATTTCTTCTCATTATTTGTTTCTCTGTACTCTCTTTGCATCTCTGTATCCGTTCTCCCTCTTTCTCTCAGTTTTTCTTTCATTCATCTTTCTCTTAACTCTCTTTCTCTCTCAGCCGGTACTCGTGGCGGAGTGGTTAGCGCATCGCGCTACGACGCCAGTGGTACCCCGGGTTCGAATCTCGGCCTGGGTATGAATGTTTTTGAGTGTCTATTCATCAATTTCATCATGTCATCATTCATCCCATCTTCGCAAATTAGCCAAACGTGGCACAAGAAATGGAATCCCCCCCCCTCTCTCTCTCTCTCTCTCTCTTTCTCTCGCCCTCTCTCAGTCTGTGTGTGTGTGTGTCAGTGTGCGTGTGTCCATAGGCGCCGACTCCATGGGGCTTGAGGGGCTCGAGCCCCCCAATGTTATCGATGTGGGGACAGAGCCCCCCAAATAATTTTGCTTAAGAGGATCTAATGTATTATTTTGCTTCTCTTGTAAAGTTTACTCTGAATTGTGCCACATGAACTTTACTTTAAATACACATTTGAAATGTTCTAGACCAGGGGTTTCCAACTGGCGGCCCGCGGGCCGCATGCGGCCCCCGTTGCCTTTTTCTGCGGCCCGCGAAGCCAGTTTGCAAAATACATTAATTTTATTTATTTTTATTAAAATACGTTGTTTTTTTTACTGAAGGAATGGATGCTCTGTGAAGAAAGACAATATCACAGGTAGAATTGATTTTGCAGTCAATAATGATAATCAGAAGAATCTAAAGTGACGTAAGTTTCTCTTCACACCATGCATTCCACCCCTTCGCTATGCGGAATGAACTCTGCCGCTTCCGCGAAGGCTTCACTCTTTGTGTTTAGAAACAACTCCAGAGCGGCGCTATAGAGATCTGTTTTACTACGCACGAAGTACGATGAGATTTCCAGTGTTCCAACTCGGATTGTACTATGACTGATTGTTAAAGTTTGTGCAAATATCGAAATGAGCAATATCTCCAAAAAACGTAAGATTGAAAATTAAAATAGCTTCTCTCCAACTTGAATTGCGTGATTTGGAAGGCGATGTGTTCCTTCAAACTAGGCAAGAAAAGGGGCCAGAGTTTTTCAAATACCTTTCACAGGAACGCTTTCCAAACCTACGTAGTTTTGGGCAAAGAATGACATCGATGTGTGAAAGTGTTTTTTTCTTCAATGAAGTTCATCAAGAACCGCTACAGAAGCAGACTGGCAGATTCATCACTGCTTCACCTTCTGAGACTTTCAAATACAGAAATTCAAATACAACTTTAATAAAAGAAGCAGATCGGGCTCAATTTTCACATTGAACACTTATCGGGTGGGCTGAAAAGTTCGAAGGCTGACTCATAGATGTCGTTACTAGAATTAAATCCATGTGATTTTTACTTAGTACTAACCTTCATAAGATAGGTGTATAAATTTCACAGCTGCCGGATAATTAGTTCGTGAGATATAGCATTGTGAGTGAAGCAGCTTTTGTTATTGTGAAAAAATGGATAAAAAGAATTTCGTGTGTTAATAAAGCATTGCTTTTTGGCGAAAAAAAATACTGTTGAAGCCAAGGCTTGGCTTGATAAACATTATTCGGATTCTGCACCAGGAAAATCAACCGTTGAGAAGTGGTTTGCTAAATTTAAACGAGGCGAAATTAGCATCGAAGACGATGCACGCAGTGGACGCCCCAAAGAGGCTGTTACCGACGAAAACATCAAAAAAGTCCACAAAATAATTTTAAATGATCGTAAAGTGAAGTTGATCGAGATAGCTGACACTTTAAAAATATCAAAGGAACGTGTTGGACATATTGTGCATGAATATTTGAACATGCGAAAGCTGTGTGCAAAATGGGTGCCGCGCGTGCTCACAATCGATCAAAAGCAACAACGTTTTGATGATTCGGAGCAATGTTTAGCGATATTCAACCGTAATAAACACGAATTTTTCAGTCGATATATTACAATGGATGAAACATGGCTCCATAACTACACTCCAGAGTCCAATCGACAGTCAGCCGAGTGGACTGCACGTGATGAACCGAATCCAAAGCGTGGAAAGACGCAACAGTCGGCTGGCAAGGTTATGGCATCAGTATTCTGGGATGCGCATGGTATTATATTCATCGATTACCTCAAAAAGGGCCAGACCATCAACAGCGATTATTACATAGCGTTGTTGGAGCGTTTAAAGGATGAAATCACGAAAAAACGGCCCCATTTGAAGAAGAAAAAAGTGCTGTTTCATCAAGACAATGCACCGTGTCACAAATCAATGAAAACGATGGCAAAATTATATGAATTAGACTACGAATTGCTTCCCCATCCACCATATTCTCCAGATCTGGCCCCCAGTGACTTTTTCCTGTTTGCAGACCTTAAAAGAATGCTCGCTGGAAAGAAATTTAGCACTGATGAAAAGGTAATCGCCGAAACTGAGGTCTATTTTGAGGCTAAAGAGAAATCGTACTATAAAAATAGCATCGAAAAATTGTATGACCGCTATAATCGTTGTAATCGCCCTCGAAGGCAACTATATTGAATAATAAAATCGAATTTTGTCAAAAAAATATTTTTTACTATGTTAGCCTACGAACTTTTCAGCCCAACTGTTACTATGAAGGATTCTTATTTGTATGGTGTGTCTTTTAATTTCTTTCAATTCATCAATAAGTATTGGGTTTCTGTGAAATAAATTGTAATTATACAATTTTGATTTGTAATTCCATTGTTTTATTACCTCATTTTAGAAATTTAGGTCATGCGAAAGTACTACATTTTCAGTTCAGTACTTACAATTTTTTGTAATTTTTAATCCCCCCCCCCCAAAAAAAAATGCGGCCCGCCTATCAACTGCTGGATATAATTTTGGCCCTCGTACCTTTTGAAGTTGGAAACCACTGTTCTAGACCATCAATTTTGGGGGTCCGAGACCGCTAAACCATCAACTTTGGGTCGGCTATGACCAGAGACAGCAAAACATATGACTTATTACTATATACTAAGTATATAATTATGAGTATTGTTAAAATTTTTACTAAAAATAGTTTCAAAAGAAGATGTGCATGAACTAGGATAGTGGATGGGACGTTCAGGCTACAAATGGCTCTCACATGACATTCAGAACGAGATCATTGATATATTAGGGAGATCTGTTTTGCGCTCCGTGGTAGCAGATAATAAAAGTCGGGAATATTTTGCTATTATGGTTGACGAAACTTGTGACATATCCATCCGTGAACAATTGACATTTTGCGTTCGAACTGTAAATAGAAATTTTAATATTTTTGAGGAATTCATGGGTTTTTACGAGATTCCGAACACTGAGGCCAAAACTTAAAAAAGGGAGGGAGTGAGTCATTCATTAATTTATTTCAGTGATCAGAGACCACCAATAATTTTGACAAGTCGGCACCCCTGCGTGTGTCAATGTGTGTGTTGCAACTATACTTTAAACTGAATATACAGGGTGAACAGATACTATAGGGACAAACTTCAGGAGGTGATTCCTGACAACTAAAGGAACAAAAAAGTTCATATCAACATATGTCCGGAAATGGACGGTGAGCCTGCAATAAAGCAATTAGTATTGGTACACATTACATGGCATGACTTTCATCCATGTTACAACAGGTGTTCAAAGTGGTCTTCATAGGTTGCAATGCAAGCATCCACACGTCGCATCATGGATTGCCTCACTCGTTCAAATGTTCCAGCCTGTACCCGAATAGCGTCACAGGCTACACGGACACGCTGTTCAAGGGCCTGCACATGAGGAACTGGCTCAGCATACACAACACTTTTCAGATGCCCCCACAAGGAAAAATCAAGGTGAGTTAAGTCCGGCGATCGAGCGGGCCATGCCACAGGGCCTCCTCGTCCGATCCATCTTCTGGGGAAAATGTTGTTGAGGTGTTGACGAAGAATAAGTGGCTGGCGCTCCATCATGCATCAGCCACATTACCTTTCGTATTGCCAAAGACACATTCTGAATCAAAAGAGGCAGAGTGTTTTTCAGGAATTCCAGATGAATGAAGAAAAAATGGCCCAAGTAGGTGGTCGCCAATAATCCCTTCCCAAACGTTGATGCTGAACCGTTGCTGATGAGACGATTCAACCATTCCTCGAGGATTGGTTGTAGCCCACAGATGACGATTGTGTAGGTTGACGATGCCATCTCTACCAAAGGTCGCTTCATCGGTGAAGAGGACCGACGACAGAAAACCCAATATGGTGGTGGCCTATTGTAAAAACCAGCAACAAAACCGTTCCCTTGGAGGAAATTCCGCTGGTGATAATCCCTGCACACGTTGCAGGAGATAGGGATAGTTTTCATGCAGGATACACAACACCGTCGCTTGGCTAACACCATGCTGGCGGGCCACTTGCCTGGAACTTGTACTGGGGTTGTTCTCAGTATCGTGTAGCACATGTTCCTCCAGATCTGGTGTACGCACATGCAGCGCCCGCCCTCCATGTTCGCCTGTATGAAAGGGCCCAGTGGCGCTGTCTGTCCGGGTACGTGGCCATCTACTTCACTGTATACGAAAACAATCTCGGCTTGTTCCTGGTATGAATAACGGACCATGCTGCTTCGACGTAGCTCCAATCACACAATCTCCAACACAAAAAAGCACACTGTGAGTGTTGATATGAGAGGATGATGTCGTTCTTCAGTGACATCTACCTTGGCAAATATGCGTTTCCGGACATATGTTGATATGAACTTTCTTGTTCCTTTTCCTGTCAGGAATCACCTCCTGACGTTTGTCCCTATAGTTCCTGTTCACCCTGTATATAGTACGCGAAGGATGAGCAGACTTTAACGCAAGTTTAATATTTAATTGCAAGTCCTCAGCGCTCAACTCGTTTCCATAATGTTTTACTTACGTTGCTAGAATTAAACACAACTCAACTTCATAATTATTATTTCACTTTAAATCATTCGACATAAACTCATTTTGCAATCGAAATCAACAACTTTAAAAATATATATATCGACATTGACACAGCGTTCTTAATCTCAATGGGTTCCCTGTTAATTTTATAAACTTGTGTACAACAGAAATAAAGTAAATACTGTTATTCGTGAATGTAGAAGACAGTCACAGTGTGTGTCCATCTTTCCATTGCTGTCTCTCTCCCTTTCTCAGCATCTCTCCCCCTCTTTCTCTCTCTCTCTCTCTCTCTCTTTCTTCCCATCTCTGTATAATCTCTCCCACTTCCTCTGTGCGTGTGTGTGCGCGCGCCAGATTAAATTCTACCGCTCTCTATCTTTTCTAAACTCTCTCTCTCTCTATCTGTGAGTGTGTGTGTGTGTGTGCGTATTAATATTTCCATTTCTGTCTCCCTCCCTCTCAGCTTCCAGCCCCTCTTTCTTTCTTTTTCTCTCTTCCTCTCTCTCCCTCTGTCTTACTGTCTTTCCATTTCTCTACTCTCTCTCTCTCTCTCTCTCTCTCTCTCTCTCTCTCTCTCACTCTCTCTCTCTCTCTGTATATTTCCCTGTTTCCATCTCTGTCTCCCTGTTCTCTCACTCACTTGTTCTGTGTTTCTCTCTCTATTCCTCCAATCTGTGGGTTGGGTGTTCCTTTCTCCATCTGTGTGGGAGTGTGGGTTGTGCAGTCGTGGATGTTCTCTCCCTCTTTCTTTCTCTTCTTCCCTATATCTGCTTCTCTCTTGCCGTTGTGTATGTGTGTGTGAGTCTGTAGATGTGTGTGTGAGTCTGTGGGTGTGTGTTTCTTTCCCCTTCTCTCTTTTCCTTCCTGTGCTACTCTCTCTCTCTCTCTCTCTCTCTCTCTCTCTCTCTCTCTCTCTCTCTCTCTCTCCCTGTGTCTTTCTCTTCTCCTTCTAGTCTGTTTTTATTCACGCCTTTGTTTGCTCATTTCACAAGAACACCTTCTTTTTACAGCCCTTCCTCTGTTACAATTCGCTTCATTTCTCGGCTAGAAGTGCCCTCTGCTCTCTCCCTCACCCCGTCTAAACCCCCAGGAAAATCCGAGCGAGGCTGCATGAGCTTGAATCTTTTTTATCTTCTTCTAGGAAAATTGGTTTTCCGATGATACGGCCCTTAAATAGTCGACTTGCTAGCTGTTTCATCTCGTCTGCCGACAATTCCCAGCTCGCTTCCCAGAGACATTTGGGTCGAGTCTTCTCATGTGACAGAAATCCGAGATTTTCCTACGAAAGGATCAATTTCGCCATAGAGAATTAGTAATGTGACTGATTAGAAAATGACAATATGATTGATTGATTTGCTTTATTTCACTTCGCTTTTTGTACCAGTTTTCACTAATTTGCAAAGATGGGAATGAGTGATGGATGATATGATAAATTGATGAATGGACACTCACAAACATCTATGTCCCAGCCAGGATTCGAACCCGGGACCCCTGGCGTCGTGGCGCGATGTGCTAACCACTCCGCCACGGGGGCCGGCGAGAAAATGACAATATCTCATGTTTACTGTTGGCTTATTTATTCGTTTTGATGTCATTGTATAATTTGAAACTGTCTTCTAACCGGTGGTTCTCAACCTTCGTGAGCTCGCGGTCCAAAAAATTCGTTTGTTCAAAAGTCAATGCCCCGATTCCAACAATTATACTCGTTATTATGTTATACGTTAATTAATAATAAATTAATTTATTAATTTTATTTTATTAATTTATGTACAATTTATATATATATATGTGTGGGGGGTATATGTGTGTGTGTGTGTGTGTGTGTTAATTTTAATTATAATATTATCATTAACATTAATTTAATGATTAATTAATGACCCTTGAAATTTAAAATAAATTATGGCATAATCATAGAGAGTATAAATTAGGCGACAACGACTGAATCTAATCACATATTCTAGTTTCCTCTGGCCAATATCATTAATTTGGTAAATGTTTGATTTTCATTGGAATGTTCTATTTTCGACGCCGAAAAATTCCAATTAATCAGAATACGTTCCACTTTGATATATTTGTTAAGCCGAACGAGATACTATCTTTCCAGGTGGTTGCCAGCTCGGACTGCAAGTCGCTCCCCCCCCCCCACCCCGGTCAGTGTTCCAACTTAGCTCTCTTGGAGCCAGATCTGGCTCTTTCGTGCACTCTTTTGCGTGTGAACTGGGGCGCCCGCCCCCGTGCCTCACTATAATACCATCACTGTTTCCGGCCCACATAGACCAACTTTTGCCATGATTATACATCTTGCACGTTACTTGATATTGTTATATTGGCTGCGTCGCCTCATCCCCTCTTATATCCCCAGCTACTATTTTTTATACCGCCGTGTTGGCGTGAAATTGACATGGTAATAGCAGCGCCCCACCCCTTTGACAACTAACATTACTCTAGGAAGCACTTCGTAAATCTAGCTCCTTGAAAGTCAGTTTTAACTAAATTTAAGGTTAAATTTAGCTCTTTTATGCGCACCAGGTTTGGCAACACTGCCAGGAGGCAAGGAGAAATGCATTGGGCATATGGGAGTATTTTTTGACTTGTTATCTTGGGAATATCAAACTTCCGATGGAATAGAAAATGATATCAACGGGAAGAATCCATACGTCTTACAAATTGTTATATTGTTATTATCATAATATAAAATTATGTAAAATTGTTGGTGTCACACGACATATGGAATGAATGGCTGGCTACCTTACACTTCATTATATTATATTGTATTATTATCAAGTTATGTAAAATTATGGGGGTAACAAGACATATGGACCACCCTGTAGATTCCTCGTATTCCATCTGGAAATTTTTATAAGATATATTACTCAAAATGCATTCACTATCTAACAAAGATAAAATCTTCTGTACAAAATTGTTCCTTTTCAATTTTCTTCTTTCTTCCAAGGTAGACAGACCTATTCAACTGTGTTAGTGATTCAGAATAATGCTTCATACAGAGTAACCTAATAAGAAGTTGCTGAACTGATTCAACTTTTTGAAGATAATTCTTGGTCAGAAACCATACTTCATTAGCATATTAATATATCTTGTACGAATATATTAAGGTAATTTCTTTTTTAAAAAACTTTCCGTGAGAAAAATGTATAATCAAACATCATCTTTGCTCTGAAATGTGCTCATCAAATATGAGAGAGGAGTCTATTAATATTCCCAAATCTTTATGGCTTAGCACACTTGGATTTTACGTTGATAGAATGTAAGAGTTAGAAACTATATGTACAGGGTGAGCATAAAGTCTTTCCCTGATTATGAATGTTTATATCTCAACTTCCACGGTAGATAGGCAAATAAAACCTATGGCAATAAGTAGTGCAATACATCAAGTTTTTTTTCCATTCCTTTGTCTTGTCTGATTCTTATTCTGATTGACATATCATGGCCACCGCGTTCGCCGGACATAATCCCTCTTCACTTTTTTTTTTATGGGGTTACGTTAAGGACACAGTGTTTAGTTCACCAGTTCCTGATATGCAAACTCTTCAGACACGAACACGGGATGCTATAGAGACGGTGACGGAAGAGATGTTGGCAAAGACATGGAGATAAATTGAGTACCGCCTAGACGTTCTAAGGGCAACAAAGGGAGCACATGTCGAAGTGTACTGAAGTGTAATGATGAAAACGTTATGAGTTAAGCTACCATTTCCAACAAACCGCATGTCTGTATCTAGCATAGTTCTTTAGCAATAAAAGTTTGTAACCAGGGAAATACTTTATGCTCACCCTGTATAATGAACTTGCATTGTACTTCTTAAAACTTTTCACTTTCCAAGTTAATTTCCATTTCATTAATGTGTCATTCTAACAAAGTCAGTGTGCAGTTCAACGACATCATTATTTGTTAAAACACACTATTTTTTGTATTTTGATTTGCTTTATTTTACTTCGCTATTTTCTGCCACTTTTGGCTAATTTGCGAAGATGGGGATGAGTGATGACATGATGAAATTGGTGAATGAACATTCACAAACACTCATGCCCAGGCCGGGATTCGAACCCAAGACCCCTGGTGTCGTAGCGCGATCTGTTTACTACTCCGCCACGGAGGCGGCATTAAAACACTTGATTTTTTTATATAATAATAATATATCGTCTATTTAAATATAATTATTTCAATAACACATCGTCAAAGGAAACAGTCACGTTAATGATGGTGGCTGGCTAAAAAGAAAAGTGCAAGGGGCTAGGACAACAACACGAAACGACCAACCACTTCCGATCATATCCACTTTGCGCGGTCATATTTGCTCTCGCCGCTGAAAACAAGAAATGCACTTCAAACCCGGCGATATCAGGTTACCCTCGTCAATCAAGCCTTTCGCTCCGTCAAATTAATTGATTCGAACTCTCGCCAAACACTGTGAATCGGCTGCTAACTCGGCAACAAACACTCCCACACGGAAATGGTTTCCTTTCGAACAAGATGGCGAACGCGCTGGGGGATTATTTAGTTTTCGAATTCGGTCGACAAAGGGGAAAAAATTCAATGCGAAGTCAGGACAAACACTCTTCAACTGAAAGGCTTTTCCTTTACATTCGTACAATGGCAATTTGGAATAATTTACTTTTATGTTCATTTCGAACTCAACATGCAAATCTTCAATTACAGTGTTCTACATTGTCTGCTATGAGTTTTAAAATTGACATGATTTTTAACGAGAAACATGTGCAATTACAGAACTATTGTCATAACCAAAGTAAAACATTTCACAGGTAAGGTAAAATGTACGCAACAATGGAAAATATAGATAATTAAAAATAACAAGAATAAATGCAAGATAACTTAAACTGAAGTTGGAGGTATAAAAATTTCCGGCTACCTTGTACAGGGTGTCCAAAAAGTCATGCAACCTTCATTTTGGACGTACGTAACTTTTGTACAAAAAGCGATAGAGACATGAACTGGGTATTAACTTTGTGTGTGTGGATATTTTTTAGACATTAAAAATGAAAATTATTCTGCACATAAACGTTGAGTATGGGGGAAAATTACTAAGGTGTAAAAAAGGTTTTGTATGAAAGTAAAACAAACATGAATAAAATTCAGCTATGGAGCAGCTAGCAATAATTTTCGATGTGTACCGATGGTCTCCGTGGGTATTTATGGAATTTATAAAAGAATGATTAAATTCTTAAGCATTTTGTTCAATGCAGGGCGATTTAAGGGGATAATTATTATATATTCATAAAAATGTGTGTTTTGTAGAAATTACAAGGTGTACTGGCAACATTGGTCGTGTCAGAGGATAGTACCAGATGTGCCAGACATCTGGATATGTTATTCAATCATTGCTCAGGTGAAATAAGATTTGGAATTTATCGTAGATACGACTAACCTACCGATCTTTGTATAAAAGTAAACTATTTGAATAAGGAGTTTCAAAGAATACAATATAGTACTAAGTGATGGATTATGTGTATTTTGTTCATTGTCCGTAGCTTTTTCTATCTTTTTCGACTCGAGGATGGATACATGAAACACATGGTAAAAACACACCTATTATAGATTCTCTGAATTCGAACACAGCATAGAGCCTCCCCGATGGCGCAGTGGTAGCGTCGTCGCCATGTAATCAAAGGGTCCTGCGTTCGATGTCAGGTGGAGGCACATAGTGGTTCGGATCCCATTTGAAACTGTAGGTCCAGTCCCGATTAGCCTTACTTAGAAATATACAAGAGCAACGTTTAGACACTGATATTAGCTATCCAACTTATTATTAGTCAATTACCAGATCACGTTGCTGATAATATAGCACGCCATAACTTAACAGTGCAAAATTGAACAAATTTCATTCCCGTATAGGCTACAATCAAGGTACAATACACTAAATGATCCTCCAGGCTTCCATCTATCTAAGCAGGCTTTCAGAAGAGTAATTAATATTTGTTATACTCTAGTTATTGTTTTATTCTTGTTACATATATATGTGTGTTTGTGTGCGTGCTTCTCATTTGTTAATTTCTATTTTTCTCTCTTTTGTTGATATCCTGATATAAAATGGATTCTCTCTGTATTCAGGATTTCTCAAATAAATAAAAATAAATAAAATACACCAAGGAGGTCAGTTTTTGCGCCTTTTCCTCGCACTTCCGTGTAGAGAATACAATGATTTCCTTCCCGGAGTACAAGGTTGAAACTTTTTACAGATTCCAATCGCCATACACTGTACTGTACTTGTATGGAAGGCTAAGGTCAGTTGTACTCTGTGAGGTTAGCGGAAATAAATGGCGGAAACACGAAACCAAAGCATATCGCATGCGCAAATCTGATTTTAATCCCTTCTTTTTACCTCGGTTTTTGTGTGATTACGTGCCGGAAAAGTCTGAATCATGTCAGGTACCTCCCCACTCATTGAAGCACTGAGGTGTAAAACATCATTCCCAGTTGTTGGTTTACTATTGTGAACATGTTCGTCGGGGGAGGGGGGCGTCGATCCCCACCTTGGAAATGGACATCGTTCATTGCAACTTAGAAAAGGAAAATCTTAAAACTGTAGCTTGTTATTCTTATTGTTAATGACAGAAATAAGGTTCAGTTGGTATTTTTTTAAATTTAATTTTTGTAATTTAGTGTCGCTTCTCTGCTACTTTTGGCTAATTGCGACGACGAGAATGAGTAATGATGTGATGAAATTGATGAAAGGATATCCACAAAGCACTGTGGATGCTGTGCTAACCACTCCGCCACGGAAAATAACGAAAGCAACAACTACCCAGTCAACACACTAACGTTGCCACAAAGTTGTATGCATGTTGTATTTATGATGAATGTTGTATGTAAGGGAACAACGTTGTGATAACGTTGCATCAACGTTACAAAAAAAAACATTCCACTGAATGCGCTTTAGTTTGGATGGGCGCCACAAGCGTCAGATCGGAGTGTTTTGTTTAATCTGAATTTGTGTGTGCACTGTCCACCAAAGCTTATATTTCCTACAGCGTGCACTAGATGGCAGTGCGACTCAAATGCAAAACAAACATAAGCTTTAGTAACACATATAAGGATAATTTCGGTTGTAATTAGTGAAAAAATGTGTTTTATTATCCTTCGAAAGGTGCGTGAATATTCAAGTTGTAAGGAAGATCAGAAAATGAAATGTGGTGCATACAAGTGAAACTCCCATGATAAATATTTTTATCCCAGACTATATAACTAGGAGCTAAGTACTGCAAAAAGAAACTGATTACCAGGGTGTAGTTAGAGATTGGTTAATTCATCAAACTCTCCAGACTAATAATTACCTATTTTTGTGGAGCAGGAAAAATTTTTATAAGCTGCAAAGAGAGACTGTGACGTTACAAACATGGGTTTTTCCTGTTGCGGATATGTATTATATACAAAAATCCCTTGGTAAGATTGCTAATAGCTTACCATGCGAAATTACCATATTTTAAATATGCATTGTTGTTATATTCGTAAATTACACAGGCAGCAAGGTAATGTTGCAAAAAAGTTGTGGCATACCTAACGTTGCTACATAATGTTCAGTATATGTTGCCACAACGTTGTCAATCTACGTTGCAGCAACGTTGAAATAAATGACCCTTAAACGTTGACACAATATTTTCACAACGTTGTATCAACATACACTGAACATTGTAACAACGTTAGGTATGTTAGGGGCTAACGTTGTGGTAACATTATCTTGTTGACTGGGTACCTTAGATCGAAAAGAAATTATTGTACAGGAACAAATTATTTTCATGTACCATCTAATCTAACCACAGTTTTCAGAGTTAAAAAAAAAACACAGTTTTATGTGCGAGGTCAAACAACTTATTTGCTTGTATCTACAAATCACGTTTGGTTAAGCTTCTTGGTAACCACAAGAAAAGAAAATGTAATTTTAACAAATCCGTTTGGTAACTAAACAAATGTGCACGATTGCTAAAATAATTTTGTTCGGGTGAACAAGCATTTCATTGTCGAATATTTAAGCATAGCTTACCAGAAATAATGTTGTGGTTGTTCCAAACAAAGTTTCTCATGCACGAACGAAAGAAATAGAAAGAAGCAACGAAAAAGAGAGAGAGGGAGACAGGAAGAAATAGGAAAACAGGCAGGCAAAGAAAGAGAAACACAGAGGAAAAGAAAACAAGAGATGGATAAATAGAAAAAGAGAAACAGAAAGAGCGAAAGAGATAGAGGGAAGAAAAGAAAGAAGAAGAAATAGTAAAAAGAGGAAGGCTAAGAAAGAGAAATATAGAGTTAAAGAGAGAAAAGAAACAGAGGAAAAGAAAGAGATAGAGTGAATTGATTGATTGAGTTGGTTTTAAGGTCACTTTATGCACAATAAGGCTAATCGAGACTGGATCTACAGTTTAAAGTGGAATCCGAACTACTTGTGCCTCCACCGGGTATCGAACCCGGGACCCCTTGAAAGAGATAGAGAAAAGAGAGAGAGCAAGAGCGAAAGAAAGAGAAGGATGGAAAGAAAGAGAGAGGAAGAAATAGGGGGAAAGGCAGGCAACGAAAGAGGAAAAGGAAGAAAGAGAAACACAGAGAAAGAACGATAGAAAAAAAGAGAGAGGGAGAAGACATAGGGAAAGAGGAAGGGAAAGAAAGCGAAGCACAGAGGAAAGAAGAGATATGTAGAGAAAAGAGAGACACAGAGCGAAAGAAAGAAAGACCATAGAAGAAGAGAAATAACGATAGAAAGAGAAGGACCGAAGGAAATAAAGAGAGAAGGGGAAGAAATAAGAAAAGATGTAGGCAAAGAAAAGGAAACAGAGGAAAAGAAGAAAGAGATAAATACAGAAAAAGATAGAAACAGAGGAAAATATAGATAGAGGCAAGGAAATAAAACATAATTCTGATCGTCAAACAAAATTTCTCTCTACCAAGTCTCGTTGATTATAAATCAGTTTTCTGCTTTCCTTTATCATGAGAAGAGTCAAACACCACACTTATATAGCAAGAAGAGAAGTGTGCCCTTGCACACATTTTCTTTCAAGTGATGTGACTGTCTTCTGTTCTGCAGACTGATGTTATTGACATATTTTAAAGTCTATAATGTGTCACGTTTTGAGTCTTAATGACATTATTATTTCAAATCCTGCGAAGTTAACTTTCGCTCTTCTCAGAGCAAAGATGTTATACATATTCGTGTTCATTTGTGTTTGTTAAACTTTACGTTCACAAACAAGCTTGTGAGCTAATAAGGTGCAATAACCTCTTACCGTTCACCGTGTTAACTGCAACATATCGAAAAAGTTCCAATATTTAGGTTTACATTGGCCATGGCTGTCAGACTTTAGTTGGGACAATGTTATCTTTGAAATCTATGTCACGATAACTACAGTAAGTACGTGAAAATATCCATTTTTTAGTGAAATTCAGCAATGAGTATTTCGTTATAAGAATCATTGCTGATACGTATCTTAAAATGAATTCAAATTGCAGAACGTTTGAGGAGAAAATGTGGTGGGTTGTTAAAAGTAATTTGAACTGCTGTTAAAAATTAACATTTTGGTGGCATTTGAAAGTTTATCACACTGAAGAAGATTGTCTGGATTCAAAGTTTGTAAAATATCTACAGCAAAAACATTCAACAGTGAAGAAAGAAACAATGAAAATCTATCTTCTTCTATCGTCTATATGGATGTGTGTGTGGGTGTGTATATTTGTTTGTTCCGGCATAACTCTCGAACCCCTGGAGCAATTTCAACCAAACTTGGTACACGTATCACTTGCAACCTGGAAAGAAATCTTGTAGGGGTAAGACACCCCTGGCACCCTTATGGGTGGGGTGGGACGAGAACCACCGATATTAAATTTCGCACAAACAGCCATCCGTGACTCTATTCAATCCGCACAACGATAGTGTTTCTCGGGTTGTCTATCATTCAGGCTGTGTTGCGAATGGAATCCATAGTTTTCGTGACACTCCCAATGCGGTTCAACTCCCAAGTTCATCACCTATCGGCATGGGGGGTGAGAGGGGGTGAAAAATAAAATGCCACAAATGACCTAGATTAGTGTCGAATCCATAGTTTTCGGAGTCGCTAAGCTAATTGGTGACATTCACGATCACATTTAAAATTAGTTACATTTTACACTATAGTTAGAATTAATTACTTTCCTGTCTAATACAAGATTGGGATAAATAAATACCCGGTCAACGTCGGGTAATCAGCTAGTTGATTATAATAGTAGAGTTCACTAACCTTCCATAACCCTATTTCCTCAACACCAAACTCAATTTGTGATATATTTATAGCTGCATACAATAGAGGATGGAAATGACGTTTCTCGAAGGCTCGTAATGTCGAAATGAGATCTCGACGAGTAAATGCAAATCAGAAAAGTTGTTCGTCTTAAAAATGTGTATATATTGATCGATTGATATGATTATTTTAGTCGCTTTTCTTCCACTTTTGGCTTCTCGTGACGATGAGGATGAATGGTGATGAAATTGATGAAGGGACACAAAGAACACCCATGCCAAGGCCAGAATTCGAACCTGGGACCAATTATTTTCTGTAAATTGATTTTAAATTTCATTTACTTTGCGAGCTCAGCAACAATCAGGAGGTGTGCATGGGGCATTCCCGAGTTAAGTATTTTAAATTTTAACATTTTGCACTGTTATGCATTAAATTGCTCTCTAAAAAAACTAACCTTCTCTGCAATAAATTTCTAATGTTTTATTTTATTTGGGCAGTGGCGGCGATTGGGTTCCAAAACTAGGAGGGTAAGGTGTCAAAACGGGGGGGGGGGTACTTTCCTTCGTAGATAAGGTTTAGCATAGAGCAGTTGGAAAAGTGGCAAAAAGTGGAGGGGGCCCACTCGCCCCCTAATCGCCGCCACTGCATCTGGGCACTGACTGAATAGCATCGCTAAATGTCTGACACACCTGGTGCTGACCTCTGACACAACCAATGTTGCCAGTACACCTCGTACATTTCGAAAAAAGATTCCCATAATTAATCCAATAAAATTGTCTGTAATGCATAATAATGCGTAAATATTTATCTTTCTTTTATCAGTTTGATAAATATCCACACAGACCACAAATACACATCGCATTTTTTTTTTCAAGCTACTCCACAGCTGCCTTATATACATGTTTGCACAAAAATTCTTTTACACCTAACTAAAGGGTGTTTTTTTTAAGAGTGATAGAACTTTCGATAGGGATAGCTGTCATTTGTTTTGTTTTGATGACATGTTGTTTTGTCATTTCATATCAGTGAGCATTGGCAAATGTTCATGGAAAGACTGACGCCGCAAACAACGTTTACAAATTGTGGAAATATATTTCCACAATCAATGTTCTGTTCGCCAAACGTATAGAGCACTTCGGAAATATCGGTACTGTCAGTGAATTGGCCTCACAAGATCATGGGACCTAACGCCACTGGATTATTTTCTTTGAGATATGTAAAGTCTCTGGTTTATGCTGATAAACCAGCAACAATTGACGCTTTGGAAGCCAACATAACTCGTGTTATTAACGACACACGTCCCCAATTACTTGAAAAAGTTGTTCAAAATTGGACTGATCGAATCCGGTTCATCACAGCTAGTCGTGGTGGACATATGCCGAAAATTGTTTTCAAAAAGTAAATGTCAGAAAGTTATCTTTCAAATGAAAACACAATTGGCTTCAAACTTATTTTTTTATGTGTTTTATTTCAATTCAAAGTTCTATCACTCTAAAAAAAACACCCTATATTTCCGCATACTGAACATTCATGCTGAGCATTATTTTCTTGTTTAACGTCTAAAAATTATCCACATAGACAAAGTTAGTACCCAGTGTAAGTTTCATGTCTATCGCTTTTTGTACAAAAGTTACGTGCGTTCGAAGTCTCGGTTGACTTTTCGGACACCCCATATTAATGAACTACTATAGTTATTTTATTTATTTATTTATTTATTTACGACTTTGTTTACATGGCGAAGTTAAGGCATTAATGCCTTCTCTTCCACTTAACCATTAATTACAAGGATCATTTTTTTCTTTGCAGTAAATTGTACAATTAAAAAATTAAAAAAGATAAATGAAAAATAAAATAATAAAAGAAAAATAAAGTAATGAAAATAAAATGAAAATAAAAATGAAAGCAATACAGTTTGAATACGAGCAGTCAAGCCCTGGATTAACCATTAATTACGTACATTGCTCATTATTTTTACTAACACAATGAAAAAATGTAGTTTAGAAGAAATTAAAAATAAAAGCAATACAGTTTCTACATGCACACATACACACACACACATTCACACACAAGTACCTACATAGAAAGCATATTTCGTGGGCTAAATGTATAACGTATTTCTTTCTGGGAATTTAATCTAGGTCCAATTGTTTAGCATGTATAATTTTAATTGTCTTTTGAATGCTACAACTGAGGAGGAGGCTTGGATTTCGGGGGGCAGTCTGTTCCAGTGTCCTGCAGAGGTAACGGTAAACGAATTGGCGTAGAAGTTAGATCTGTGGATAGGGGTGGATAACAGAGATTTTTCACGTGATCTGGTGTTGCGGGAATGAAAGTCCGAAAGATATTGAAACCGCCTGGAAAGGTATTTTGGAAGTCCTGATTCGAACGCCACTTTACTTCAAAGAATGTTCCGAATGATCAGTATGTCAAATCCACATGGATCCCAGTATAGCCTCCCCTCAAACCTTTCCCACCAATAGAGTCGGTTTTAGAAACTGTTAAGTCCACTTGGTAAATGTTACCATTTTCAGTTTATTTAGAGATTTCATAACGTAAGGTTGCGGCTATCTTTCCTAGCTTGTGTTATTGTGTTTTGCTATTTCCTAATACAATATATAGACCTTGGAAGCAGTGGCGGCTTGCAGCTAGTATGATGGGTAGTGCCAACGTGATCAAGAAATCGAAAAATTTTCGCTAGCATATGTCATACAAATCTAATGAAAGAGGAATTTTTAATGGAACTTTGTTTACTAAAATTGCAGACAAAAATTCAGAGTTCCTAAGATTGGTTTATTTTACCTCGCATTTGTACTCCTTTTGGCCAATCGCTAAGATAAGGATGAGTGAACACTCACAAAAAACACCGATGCCCAGGCCGAGATTCGAACCCTCAATCCCTGGCGTCGTAGCATGCTGTGCGGAGGTCGGCCAGAGTTTCTAGGAAATAAATGCGACTATTAAAATTTCAACGCCTGTCAGCTTTACTTTTTTTTAATATTTTTAAATAGAATTGATGTTTAAATCTGGCGTGGGACAGCCAAGTTGTTTAACTTTTAATTTAATATCGTATAGTACCTTGGAAAACGGTGTATGTAATAATGGTCTAATCTGACTTATCTTTACTAACTACACTTCCTTTCACACACCATCGGACACTTTCACTTCACTAAAAAGAAAAACACTGAACAATTAGAGACACAGAGTCGAACATGGTATTCTCGCCTTGCTTTGTTTATAATTTGCAACCCAAGCACGGCAGACGGTACATCAACAATCGGTGATACTAACAACTGAAATATAAGTATCTGCTAAATGAACTGTGGATCTACAATTTTTAAAATTCAATGCAAGAAATTGAATTATATCTCCAAGTGAAATTCTTATACTGATAGATTTTCCGTGTGATATTTTACAAATATTAAAGTATGTGTGCATGAGAGCAAGGGATATATATTTTATTAAGGAAGAAATCGATATCAAAAAAAAGTCTGCATGGCTCTTTACACGCATCTATCTAAATGGTTATATAAATTTGGGGAAGATATTACGTTCGTTCTTGCCAAGTATGCAGGAAAGTATCTTTCTCGCGAATTACTTCTCCAACGAGTATTACAAATCGGTCAGGATTAGTCACTTCTTTGTGAAGTTTGCAACTATGTCAATACAATGCGAAAGCTCTCGCGTCGTGCCAGCCGAAAAGGGGCACGGCTGGTTGTCTAATGGCTACCACTGGGCTACCACCTCCTCGCTCGTTAACTGCGGAGACTTTTTCATGCCTCCGCGCATGCCTCTGCGCACAGGCCAGACTATGCTGGCCCAGAGCAAGTGAGAGAACAGCTGGGGATGCGGCCGTAAGCTCGAACGCTTAGGAGACTCGAATCTCTTCGTTCGTATTTCGTAAATGTATTAATTTAACTGTATTTTGGCAAAGCAAGTGCTTTTTCTTTTTCTGAGGGTAGAGCCATGGCACGGCGGCTCTCCCCTTAGAGCCGCCGCTGCTTGGAAATATAACGTCGCAGTGAATAAATGGATGTCTAAACACTGCAGGTAAAAGTGCTTTTCAGCGCTTATCAGAAAAACAGGTGCTGGCTGGTAACACGTCCGGTCGGCTTCCTCTCGAGCTGCGTCGAAGATAGCGACCTGGCGTTCGAATCAGGACTTCAACTATAACATGGAAATACTATAAATTATTGGTCATTTTTTTTTCCTATTGTTAGCATTTCTAGCTCGTTAAATACCTTGCCATGGAGAATAGAATTGGTCAAAGTGAGAGGGGGCGCTGATTTCACAGCAGCCAAAGGGGGCGGAGGGGGTCTCTAGCTACGGTTCTGGATGTTACATTCCGCAAGAACGTTCTCTGTGTAACGGAAGCATCAGGACATACCGAACCTTCTGAGTGATCGAACTTGACGTGGAATTTTAAGTAAGATGTGATTTGTTGCCCCGAGCAAGACCAAGAACCCAATCCCACGCAACTCCCAGGAGAGAGAACGGTCCGTAATGCAGTGGCGGCAGGTTGATATCGGATTTCCCTGAAAGAGATTCTGACATTTAGTACTTTGACCCGGCTCTTGTTTACTTTGGAATTCCTTTTCGCCTCTCGACGCTGCGAAGTCGAACGTTCGCTTCCAGAAGTTCCCGCGCGCACACACCAGAGGGGGGGCGGATCGACCCACGCACCAAGTCCAAATGGCGAAACCATATTTCAAGAGTTGCCGAGTGATGTGCAGATGTACAGAACAGCATGCTTTGAAAAGAAAGAAACTAATAACAAAAAGAGGAGATAGTCATTTTTTTTTTCTAAAATGAGACGTCTGGGTCTTCTTGCTTGTTTTTTTTTTGTATATACGTCTTGTTAAGTTTGTTTTGATAACTCGCACACATTTTGTAACACTTCTGTTCACTCCCCAGAATTTTCACCTCACAAAATTGTTCGCGAAGCCCAATTTATAATCATTGATTGATTGTAAATCAAATAAATTTATTGATTTGATTTTACTTATCTTTTCTGCCACTTTTTTGGTTAATCGCGAAGATTAGGATCAGTCACGATTTGATGAAACTGATTAAGGCAGATTCACAAAGAACCCATGCCCAGGAAGGGATTCGAACCCGGGAACCCTTGCTTCGTAGTGCGTTGTGCTAACCACTACGCCACGGATGTCGGCTTTTCATTAACCCTTACACCCTCCTCGGGACGACAAAAATGTTTTTTATACTATTTATTTTCTGAAAGGTCTAGAAAATCAAAATACTCTCAAGATCTCAAAGCAATAGGTACGAAAACCATGGAGCCTAACTTAGGGGGGGGGGGGAGTCAAAATCGAAAAGTTTCCCAGTCCATGAAAATAGCGTCCAGGATTATTTGCTAAATAGTTGTTACATTTGAAAATCACAATAAGCACTAGGTCCCAGAAGGTTAACAAAAGTGGAAATTTTGGAAGGCAATTGCCCCCTTGCCCCCCACCAAGTTACGCATGGAGCTCCTCTAAGTTTTGCCAACTTTCAGTGGCGTGTCCAGGATTTTCGAAAGGAAGGGTTTGGGTTACGTATGCGTTTCTAGTAGTCTTCCCTCATTTTGCCGTTTTTCCTGTGTTGACATGTTTTTTTTTTTTAGAGGATCTGTATTCGACCAAAGGGAGGTTATGACTCCCCCCATGAGCACGCCACCGAGGCCTGGTGATTATTGCAGCAGATTAGGGGGTAATAGTGACACACTAACCCAAAAATTAGTTGCATCACATTTTATTCCACTACAACTTCAGGTTTCCTGTGCGTCATGCTGGATAGGTAAGTTTAAAATGCACGCAGTTGGAAACATTATCAGCGATTGTACCCTTGTACGCAACGCAACTATTTTCGCTTCATGAACAGGACGTAACTAGCATTATTGAGGGTGATATAATCGACAATGACAGGGATGAAAACCTACCCTTCATGCAGGAATATTGGGGGGAGGGCTCCCGATGGCGTAGTGGTAACGTCGTCGCCTTGAAATCAAGGAGTCCCACGTGGTGGAGGCACATTGCACAGTGGTTCGGATCCCGCTTTAAACTGTAGGTCCAGTCCGGCCCCAAATCCCCCTCCCTCCTCATCCGCGAAGACAAGAATGCAACCAAAGAGAACCCTGTCTACTCCACGAACTCCGACGCCAGTGGGCCCCAGAGAGGGGCAGGAAGATGAAGAAGAGGAGGCCCCCGAGGGTGCATCCAGGCGTAGGTTTTTCACCGTGTCGCCTGGGAGAAGAGAAGAAGCGGAGAGAAGGAGAATTCGACCAGTTCGAATGCAGGGTGAACGCCACAAAGACTACTTGGTCAGAGTGGCACTTGCTAGAAACAATTCCATGTAAGAGTATTGGTTTCGACCCCAAGATGTGATGTAACAACCAAGGCTAATCAACTATGCCAACACTTCGGGAGTGCTGATAAGACCATGGTCTTCGCAGATCACTGGTACTCCTGTGATCCTCCTGAAGTGATATCGAAGCCGTAGGCAGAAATTGCCATATTCCTTCCTTCACATGCTTGAAACAAACTTACTACTGTTCACATAATATTCTCTCATTTTATTTCATATCCTTATTATATTCCATTGTTTAGTTCTTTTCGATTTACTTATTTCTTGGCTTATATAGATACTGGTAATTTTTTATATTTTATATTTCAATTAACTTCATTATATTTCAACATATTAAACAAATACCACCTTACACTTTAAACACCAACACACACCACACACTACACATCAATTAAAAGTACCAAACACAAGAACAATCAACATTTGTATATGCAACATGACTGTATAACCCACGCAACCCAAAACTCTAACTATATGATCAATACCTAACAACAATTGAACAACACAGGCATAACACAATCCCAATCATCATGACAAATTATAAAGAGCATCAATAAATAATGAACATGGTGAGGCTAGCCATTTGACGACAGAAACACCTTGCCTTTGTGGTGGAGTTACAACCAAATAGAATCAAGATAAATTAACCAAACGTGCAGACAAAACTCAGCTGCGCGTTGAATGGCTGACCTCATATCACGAGTCAAGTTAAAAAAGACCTGGACCCCAGGTAACTAGACTAAATGTAATTCTGGCTGCCAGAATCACAATACAGACTTTTCATCATCATATCAACATGGCATAACCTGGATGTCTGTGAATACTTAGTCAAATCAATCAACACAATTGTAAATACATCATGCATACCTTATATTCTATTTATATTATTATCTGTATTTTAAATTTACCAATAAGATGTAGAGAAACGATTAACGGGGGAACCGTAATCGAGAAATTGACGTCCCAGTTTATTTACAAAGGCACTGGGACACAGCGTATACCCTCGAATGTATACGGGTTGAGGTTTGGTTATATTCGGGGGTTCCCCCCGTAATTGTACGTCCAGTCCCGATTAGCTTATCTGTGCATTTAAGTGGACTTAAAACATAAATTCAAACTCAAACTGAAAGGAATATTTGGGTATATAGGGAGGAAATTCTGAACTCTAACCCCCAACTCCCTTTCCTGTTAATCCATACCCTAGACCTCAGCAGCCGTTTTAATCAACTTTTAACAGAATTTCGGCGAGGAGCGAAGAATTACAACGAAAACTGAAGTTGCTTGTCGGTAACCTCATACAAAGTTCTCTAACAACTACTGCCTATTTTTTGTTCCCCTCTTCCTCCTGAATCGGAGTTTAATTTCAAGCCGGTCGAGAATGAGAGGAAATATTATCTTGAATCGAAGAAGCGAGGAAAAGGACAGAATGCAGAAAAACTTGCCACTTCTAAATGAAGCTCAAATTTCCTCAACTTTCGAAAAACAAAACTTATCTCTGGTGAATTTCTTAGGTGATGTTTCATAATTTCAAACTTCATTGAGTAATTTCTTGAGATTTTGAACAATTCCCTTACCACCTTGTTACCCTGCTGCGGAGAACAATTCTAAAAGTTCTGATTGGCCGAAATTTATTCTACCTCTGACATGCACGAGTTTTGATCCCAGAACTAGAGCAGTAATATTCACATGAGTTGTTTTGAAAGTGTTGTCCCAAATTGTCAATTAGTGGCTCATTTTGGGGGGGAGATGCCCTGAGGCCCTCCTCTCTTTTAAAATTATAGAAATCGTGTAGCAGTAGTTCCCATCAATGCATTTAGAATTTATTTTAGAGTGCAGTATAACTGTTTTTGTCATAGTCATTAGATGACATTGATGGAGAAAAACCCATGTAGCGATTCAAACCCCCTGATCTTCTCATCAAACAGCTCGGTGAGTTGAGCCCTGTGGCCTCCCTGATGACGCAGTAGTAACGTCGTCGCCTTGTAACCAAGGGGTCCCGAGTTCGATACCCGTTGGAGGCACATGGTGGTTCGGAGAGTGCTTAAAGTTGTTTCGGTCCATAGTCAGAACCAGAATGCCAACCACAAATGAACAGACACGAGTACTAGTACTACAACCACTAGCCGTCCTCCGTGGAGGAATGGTTAGCACATCGCGCTACGATGCTAGGGGTTCCGAGTTCGAATCCCGTCCTGGGCATGTGCGTTCTTTGTGAGTGTGTCTTTATCAATTTACTCATATCGTCTCTCATTCCCATATTCTCGATTAACCAAAAAGGACAGAAAAGAGAAGTAAAATAAACCAAATCTATCAATCTATACTACAACCACTAATAATAATAATAAAAAGAATAATAAATTAATATTAAAATAACAATGTTCTTTATTATGATTATTATAATTGTGCGGGCCGATTTGTGAAGGAGTTCTGTGCGATTTATAAACTGAAAAATATATTGCTTACTAACTTTATTGTTGTAAACAATATCACATTGTTTTGGAGGGAGATAGTGAGAGAGAAAGAGATCTTAAATGAAATGAAATTCCTTTCTATTTTTAACACAGATATTGTTTTCATTATTTTAATGGTGGTTTCTACATTGTGGGGGGAGGGTTATTGTTGCTTAACCAAGATAATAAGGGCAGAAAACAGGCAAAAACTGCATTTTGGACACTCTTTGGTAGCGGGAATTGTGTTCAGTGATGTGCCGTAGACTATAAGTTTACGTCTACATGCGTTGTCTACACGTAATCTACGCGTACATTACATTGGCTTGTAGTTTACATAGACTACGTAGACAATCTAAAGTGCATTAAAATTAATTTTCAAGGGTTTCATGAAATGAAAGTGACATTTTCAGCTATATTGGTTCCTAACGAAATGAAAAGAATCCTATTTACAACAAATTTCTCTTCTCTTCTATTACACAGGGCCGCAAATTAAATTCAATTTAATGTTGTTTTTTGTTTAATAGGTGAACTGTATTATTTGTGCCATGCTGATCACGAATATGAAATTCGTTTTTCTCTATCACGCAAGGTTTTCTTACAAATCAAATTTCAAAATTTGGGCTTTGTCCAATATTGTATACTTTTTTTATATAATTTTTCTTTTTTTCAATCAGAATAAGTAGCTTATCACACTAAACGCATCAACATGTTTATTTTAAAATGAATATAGACAGACACAAAGGACCCATATAATATATAAAACGACATATAGCAGTATATAATATACACACAAGAAAATCATTACACAATACGTATTTTTCAGTTCTGTTTAGCACGCTTTCTTCTGTAAGTTTTCCTAACTTTCTTGTGATTTTCTTTAGGCGTTTCTCTGTACAATGCCCAACAGTAGTCAGCCATCATGCTAACACTCCAATGTCCTTGATACCTTTTCTCCATATCCCTCATGTTCTGATGGAACCGTTCGCCTTGTTCCTCACTTAATTCACCGAGATTTTGTGGAAAGTTATCAAGGTGTGAATGCAAGAAATGTAATTTGAGATTCATGTTGCAACCCAGCTCTTGAAATTTAAGTAACATATTCTCAACAACTTTTCTGTAATCAGGACTTTTGTGGTTCCCTAAGAAGTTCAACACTGCACTTTTAAATGCTATCCAAGCATCTCTTTCAGCTACAGTCATTGTTTCCTCGAAGTCTTTATCATTCATTAATTTCCTAATGTCTGGTTCAACAAAAACACCTTCTTTCACTTTGCCGTACGACAGGGATGGAAATTTGTTGCATATGAACTGGATACATTGTCCTTCCTTGTTAAGTGCCTTCACAAATTGTTTAATCAGCCCTAATTTAATATGAAGAGGGGGAAGTACAACTTTCTCAGGACTGACTAAATGTTGTTGTACGATGTTCTTTGAACCCGGGTTCAACGTTTTCCGTTTTGGCCATTCTTTTCTTTCCCAGTGGTAATTTCGTGCCCTACTATACCACTCACAGCTGTAACATGGTATTTTCGTATATCCACATTGTAGTCCAAGTAAAATGCTCAAAACTTTAAGATCACCACACACCAACCAACCATGGTCCTCATATTTAATTTTATTAAGAACAAGTTGCATATTGCTGTAGGTTTCTTTTATTGACACAGAATGAGCAATAGGAATTGAGGGGAACTTATTTCCATTATGTAACAGAACAAATTTTAAACTTGTTAAACTTGAATCACTTAGTGAACCAGGATCACTTACACACTCAAGACTTGATGGAGGTGTCGGTACAGGCAAGTCTGGACCTTGCAACACAGGTCTCATTGCAGAGGGAATATTGGGATACACTATGCTCTTCTTGTTTATAATATTTCGACCTACAATTTCACAGGAACAGAAGTAACAATCATTGCTGTGATCCTGAGGCTCCCTCCACATCATGGGTATTGCAAATGGCATAGATGGCCGCTTTTCCGTGCTCCAGTTTCGTAAAGATTCCACACATGATCTACATACCTTGTGTCGGGCCCACGATTTATTTTGATCTCCCAGTTTCATTTTAAAGTATATATGCTCTTCTTACAAAATCTGTAATTTCCTGTCTCTGTACCCGGGGAACAAATTCACCGCAGATGTAGCAAAACACATGTGGGCTATTCAGACAACCACTAGATGCCATGGCCACACCACAGTAATGTACCACACTGAACAACCAAATGTTAATGTAGGAGATCAATGTATCTTACATACCATGGAAGCAAATTGGGACTTTTGACAGTTACATATAAAATTAATTTCAAATGATATATCAATGCTTTACATAGTATTATTTTCAGCATTTACGCAAGAAACATATTAACTAATTTAAATAAAACAAAACTTCTCTGTATTTAAAGCTTATTTGTCTATATTACTTGTTGAATAATTTTGAAACGTACCAGTGTCATCTAGCGACAATCACTTCAATTGCACTGAAACGCGCATACCACAACCCACATATATAAATCGTGAATTGTAAAAAATTCTTGCGTGATGTGAGAAAACTAATGCCAGTTTCAGCATCAGCAAGTTCAAATACATATAAAACACCCAAAATTATAAAAACAACACAACCCATGCGGCCCTGTGTTATCAACTATGGAAGAAGATAAATAGTATGCAAAAAACAACAACAGATGGCAGTCGTGAGGCAAGAATGGTCTTTTCCCCATAAAACACTAGAATATTTCCTATATTAGGTTTCTTCCTAGGTGAAAACCTTTTCGAATTTGAAAGAAAGAGTACGAAAAGTTCTCCACACACATCAGCAACTGATAAGCAGTATAATTTTCTTGAATTCCATGGCGCTCTTTGCTAAGTTATCACCTTTTGCCATGTTGTTTACATAGATTACGTAACCTACGTGTATAACATAGTCTACGTGTAGAATGTAGACTATCGTTGTTTACGCGTAGATGCACATCACTGATTGTGTTACAAAACTGGAGGGGGGTGGCGGCAAGTCAGTTTACTTCCCTTTTGTAGATAAGATTTAGCATAGTGCGGTGGTAAAAAGTGGGGGGCAAACTGCCCTGACGATTCCCTAATCGCCGCCACTGTTTCAAAAGAGCAAACTTACTAATTTTTCACTTTTCATGAAAAATGGAGGGCATAACCTTGAACTTCATTTTCGATAAGAGAGGCGATTTTTTTTTTCAATCTCAAAATTACACATTGTTAACCTTCATGACCTACTTCAACATGAAAAGAAAATATAGTGATCAAAAAATACGACTATCCAAACATCACTTTTTTGTCTGAATTTATCTTAAAATGTCCATGACTATATTTTTCTTGCACTTTGCGGAAACCGTTTTGTGTACTTTAAATCACTCTTTCTCTCGTCTGCAGCAATAGAGAAAGCAAACCGGGAAACATAAAAGCTGTTTGTTTTAAATACATGCAACAATGTGTATATATAACAGAGCCACGACTCGTAATCAAAGGGTGCATTGCACTCCGAAACATGCACTTGCGAATACAGTTAATGAAACATGCGCATAATTTTACCTCTTTAGCGAGAGAACGCACGGTATTCCAGTTACGCAATTTAATTGCTCTCATGTAAATTCAAGTACGTTTATATTACGTTCTTTGCATACACACACACCCCACGAATTGGATTTCCCGGTGCAGGAGTTTCGCTGAATTCAGCCGAAGGGAGGGATGGTTCCAATGAGAGCACGGGTGTTTCCAGGAAGGATCGCTTGACACTTGATCCTCTTGGTAAATGGGAATGCCTAGTGCCTACTTGTTTTGAGCTTCTGCCTTTAATTTGTATCTATTCTGTTTCTTTTTTTTTTTGTTTGTTTCTTGTAACCTCTTTCTAGCTTTTCTTATTTTCTGAATCTTGGCATCTTTTCGTGATAACTTCATCTTGATCATTTTTGTTTCTATATTTTTCTTCCCATTTTTGCTTTTTTATCTTCTCTCTTTTTCTCTCTCTCTTTCTCCCGATACACTTTTGTTATTTTCCTTCCTTCTCTGTGGCTGTGGGGTGTAAGGGGTACATATACTTAAATGCCAACCAGGGTGCGAAATCATTGAAGACTGGTGGTGGGGAAGAAGATCTTAATATATATATATCTATATACACACACACACACACACACATATATATATATATATATATATATATATATATATATATATATATATATATATACATACATAAATTATTATGATATGGATATGTATAATGTTATTAAATATAAAAGTCAATTAATTACTAAATATGTTTTAAAACATTATTATTAAATACACATAAAGTAATTAATTAGTTACTTTTATATATATCAGATATGTGTAAAGTAGCAAATTAATTTCTTTACTAACTGGATATAGATGTCAATAAATTACGAAATTGTTTTGTTGTGTACAAGCATTTGTTTAGTTTTTGTATTAATACATATTATAATTTATAATTATGTATTACTTCCATTCTTCTTTTATTGCACGCATATTGATATTTGTGTAGACAGAGTAATAATCTCTTGAAAAAGAGAGAAAGCATTCTACACTCACTATTTTGTGTGTTTTCGGTAGTATCCTTAGTAAAGTACATAAGAAATAAAAGCTTATATTTTGTTGTTACAAGAAAAACTATCTCCCCCCGGGAAAATTTTGGTGGGGGGATTTTTGAGGGCGAGATTGTTGGTGGGGGAAATCCCCCCTGTCCCCCCACCACCTCCCCGCACCCTGATGCCAACCTCTCATCCACGTACTACACCTTGGACTAACGAGGCACTGGTGTCTGGATTCTCTGTGGGGCTTATTTCTGAGCTATACAGTGGCGGCGATTAGGAGAAGCCCCCCTTCCCCCCCACACACACATTTTGCCCTCGCCCTATGGCTTCTTAATGCCAAAGCCTTGTCTACTTTGCCTTTCTAGTAAAATTGCACCCCACGATTTGGCAACCAATCGCGCGGCTGGCGCTACCAACATGTGTTTGTTATTATCTTTTCATCAATTGCAGCTTATCATCATTCATCCTCATCGCGATTAGCCAAAAGAGCCAGAAAAGCGATGTAAAACGCTCTTTGGATTTACCTCTTTCATGTGTCTATCTTTCTTTGCCTTGCTTCTTTATGATCTTCCTCTCTCTTGTTCTTTTATGCTCGCTTCTCTGTATTGCTTGTTAATGTGTCTCTCCTTCTTGCTTTTTCATGTGTCTTACTTTTTATATCTTGCTTCTTCTTCTCTCTTTCTTTTTCTTCCTTTTGTGTCTTTCTTTCTCTGGCTTATCTTTAACGTATCCTTCTGTCTCTTGCTACTTTCATTTTCTCTTCCCTTGTTCTCTCTCTATCAGTGTTTTTATCCCGCTTCTTTATCTGTTTTCTTTTCGCTACCTCTCTCCATATGCATCTCAGAGCAGCTACAGATTTCTGAGCCCTGGGGTGACAATAATACTATTGTACTGTCTGTAATAATCTTTATTCATAAGATACAACGAGAAAAACACAGAGCGACATCCTAAATATGATACACATCCACCTCTGTCACAGTCCAAGGAGCCAAGTCTTATACCTGAATCGCACAAGGCTGCATCTTCTGCTGGATTTTCCAGTTGGACTTGACTAGTTTTGTGGTACTTGCTCAGCTGCTACTTGTCGTCTCACACAATATCCGTTACCGTACTTACTGGCAGTCTTTTGTTCCCACAAGACATTGCGCCGACGAGCGACTTGAGAAAGAACGTTGTAGGGGAATAGCTTCTGCTGCTGTTTTCCTTAAATTGCCAAAATTTAAGTAAAGCATGTGATAGAAATTGGCTGGAATGAAAATATGGTAGTCAAGGTGTACTGAACAAGTTTCCTGAGATTCGCAGGATTCGTTCATAAAAAAATATTTCATTCGACAAAATATGTTAGAACATTTAATACAGTGGTAATAATAAAGATTTTAATTATCCGCTAATAACATCTGTCGTGTACAAATCGCATTGTTATGGATACTGATCACGAATGCATCTCGTTTGCAGCGAACAAAAACGACTCTGAAAGAACAGACAAAAAACGTTTCATCGCGAAACCCCTCATCTTTCTCTCCATCTCTCTCTCTGCTTTTCCTTTCTCCTTCGCTTTCTCTCTCTTTCTGCTTTTATTTATTTCCTCACTTTACCTCTCTTCTCTCTCTAATTCTTTCTTCTTATATTTCTCTCTATTTCTCTCTGCTTTTCCTTCTTTCTCCTTCTCTTTCTCTCTCTTTCTGTTTTTTTTATTTCCTCACTTTACCTCTCTTCTCTCTTTAATTCTTTTTCTTCTTGTTCCTTATAATTCGCTCTATCTCTCTCTGCTTTCCCTTCTCTCTCCTTCGCTTTCTCTCTCTGTCTGTTTTTATTTATTTCTTCATTTTACCTCTCTTCTCTCTCTAATTTTCTTTCTTCTTTCTCCTTTTCTCTCTCTCTCTCTCTCTATCTATCTATCTCTCTCTTTCTGCTTTTATTTATTTCCTCTCTATCTCTCTCTTCCTGCTTTTCTCTCTCTATCTCTGGCTCTTATTGCTTTGCTTTCTTTCTTTCCCTCTCTCTCTCTCTCTCTGAATTTCTTTCTTTCTCGTTCTCTTTCTATTTCATTCTGCTTTCCTTTTTTCTTCTTTCATGACCAAACTACAAACTATCGCTCTGATTGGCTGTTACAGCAGCCTCTAGCAGAGAACCCACTTGCAATTATAAATTGGTATAGTCGCCAAAACCAATTTAGTAGTCAGCCGGGTAGCCAGTTCAGCGCCAACTAGGGCATACCTATTGTATTTCCAGTTTCGTGTAATTCAGATACTAAACTCTCCGAACACTGCAAAGTGCAAATGGCATGGACATTCGGAGGATTTATTCCAGGAAGGGGCAAGCAAGGTATTTTTTCCGGGGGGGGGGGGCAAAGGAGACATATTTTTTTCCACAATAGTGATGCCCCCTCAAAAAATACTGCTTCAGTCTGATATTAAAAATCTTGACGCGTTCTTTAGTCAAAAGAACATGATTTAACTAAAAGAGCAAATAATAAGTTCACATGAAAGACTCGAAAGCATTCGCGTGATGCCTCTCAGGGTATGGGTATGGTATCTCTCTGTTAGTTCGTCAAATAAAAATCAAAGTTAAGTTTGCACTAAGAAAAAGGAAATCTATTTTACTTCTTTGCAAACTAAATACTTATATACCTAACATATAATCCATGTCACTCAAAGAAATTAAACTTCTTATAATTCAACTTATATTCAAAAACCGAGCCCGAACTTCCAAGTCCAGACAAAACACACTCGTAATTGCCATGGTAACAGCCCTTACAAGATAAGTATATACAGGTTAGTCACTATCCTGACATTATCAGTGATAGGTAAATTACAGAAATTAAGATTAAAAAACAATAAACATTTGTACAAGAGAAAAGATAATTAATAACAATAAATATTAGTGCAATGGGAAAGGACGTGTCAACCGTTTCAACTTTTTTGCTGAATCCATTTCGTTTCTTGTGCCATCGGGCACAATTTTTCAAACCTTTCTCGGTTTACCATAACCTCTTCCTACACACCAAAAAAGTCGTCGCTGCTTTCCTTTCTTGTTTATCTAACGTGATAATAACAAAATAAATTTTATTTGAAGATGAGATCCACCCACGCCAGCCACTTTGGCCCCGTCACTGTTTGAAGTGCAAGCGCCCAGCAAGCTCTGTGGGCGTCGTAATTCGGTTAGTTTTCCCATGTCTGCCTGGGGAGAAAGCCTTTATCAATTTTGCCCTGGTGACTGCGCACCAAGAACTCCAAACTCTCCGCTTGCAACCGTTGACCTTGAGTTGCCACAATACCCTTCTGGTGACTGCCACCACTGAAGGTTTCCTTCCCGCCATTTCTTGCATAATATCCAACTGCCGTTTCGTCACAACGGTTGTTTTATGTGTAACGCTTTCCCATTTGCAACCATTTTTCACCGAAGAGGAAGTGTGCTGCTTGGTACGAGCGTTGCAGAAGGGGGGGGGGAGGGGGACTTATTTTCCAACGGCTCGATGCGTTATTAATTTATGCCAAAATTGTTGTTGATGTTCTTGTCGTTATCCTTAATAATTGTTCTGTTTTTTATTGTTTTTAGCTCTTAATCTGCCTCTTTCATTTCTTTATGAATACAAGTTAGACAGTGGCGGCGATTAGGAGGGGCGAAGGGCCAGTTGCCCCCACTTTTCGCAACTTTTGTCCCCGCACTATGCTAAATCTTATCACCAATGGGAGGTATACTGTCTTTGCCCCCCCCCCCAAGTTTTGGCACCTTGTCCCCCCCCGGTTTCGAGCCACGTATCTAGAAATCCATTTCGGGGTGGGTCCGAACCAAGTGTCTCAAAATAATAATAACAATAATGTTTAAATTAAAATAATTATAACTATATTTAATTAAAATTGTATTAATTTAAATTAATTATTATTATATTTTTATTACATCAATATGTAGAAAGACGATATAAGTTGATTGATTTGTTGTTTTAAGTCCACTTTATGCACAGTAAGGCTAATCGGAACTGGACCTACAGTTTTAAAGTGGGATCCGAACCACTTGTGCCTCCACCGGGTATCGAACCCAGGAGCCCTTGATTACAAGGCAGAAAGACGATATAAGGATAGTGATATAACAGCACGTATTCATTATCTAACTTGCCTATAGTTAAGGTCGACACGATTTGTAAAACAAAAATCCGTGGCACGGAAATTAATAATGTCAAATAAATAAAGAATTGAATGTTTATTGAATATCATGAAAGGATGTCAGATCCAGTTGACGAAAAGTAAAGCTCCTGTTAATATTTTATGCATATTATTATAAGTATGTAGGCTAGTAATAGATGTTGCATTTGCATAAATCTTCTTTGGTCATTCAAAGTCCTATGATCCTTGCCTCCCAATAGGTTCGGTGGATATAAATAATCCTCGATTAAACAACAAGTATATTTTCATTATTTAACTTTAGTTATTTTATTATATTCATTATTTAATTTTAGTACTTAGTATGTCTTTTGGGGTCCTGACCCCCTAGACCCCCCCCCCCATAAATACGTCCTTGGTAAGAAGATACAATGGTAAGACCTCCATTTGATTAGGCTTGCCAACTTTAAAGAATAAAATTTCGGAAGATTTCTTTTCAGCCTTCAAACCCATTAGTAGGGACATTGAATTTTCGCGATGCGTGAAATCGCGAAATGTGAAAAAAAGATGCAATTTTGAACATTCTGCACGTAACTACACCTCCAATGATGAAATATGCATGAGTTTTATTCGCGAAGTAATGCGAAATGTGTGCTTTTCCACGAAATGAACGCTTTTTCGCGAAATAACCGTGAAATATCATCAAATTAAGTAGAAAACACGCAAAAACCGGCAATCGAGGTTGTGCGCGCAAACTGTCGATTTGTAACGAAACGTTTGCCTAAAGTTTCCTAGCACTTGCAGCTGAAGAACGTTTTATCTTCGATCACATCAGGAAGACGCTGTAAATTGGGATTTCCCATGCACATAATCTCAGTTCGAAAACTTCGCTTCCTGTCAAGTTGCATTCCTTTCTTTCCTCGAATATGCAATTTAGAAATGAAGTGATTTTGTGTTGATGTTTTCTATTTGGTTGGACAGCTAAGTACTTGTGTATGTGTACAGTATATAAAAATGAAGTAGTTTATCAATTTATAGCTCTTTTGTATGTTGTTTCCTCTCATGATGAAAAAGTGTGTCCCAATTTTTCTTTACCACCGCTGGTATATACCGCTGATCTAACATTTTATTTACCGCTCTCCTCAGTTTTTATTTACCATAAATGTGTCTCCCTACCCATTAGATTAAAATGTTGTGGGAGACTAATGTCCTGGATATCAGCTTGTTATCTGTTTGTGGTCTTGTTACCGTGAATACCAAATTAAATCAACTTGATCAAAACAATCTACAAATCCCAATTTGTAAGTAAACAAATAATATCAATATACAGATACACACACACACTCTTCTGAAGCCTTAATACTATATAAATTCTTCAAAATGAAACTTTATCTTGAACTTTACTGAACATACTTTGCCACGATTTCTACATTCCGCTTCAAACTCATTATTCTTCTGTAACCAATGAAATGTACTTTTCCACGTGTAATTGAATGTGCAGTGCAGAACTTTTATCAGTAATAACTTTCTTCGCTAGGCAAATGTATACCAAAAAACATTAAAAGATAATAATAAACAATATTCAGCAAAGTTCAGTTATTTAGCAGAATTTTTTTTCGACTCTGCCCTCCCAAAAGTTCAGCCTCAAGTTCGTACACAATTTGTGGCCTAACATTTCGCGGGAGATGGGCAAAACATGAACCTCCGATTCCAGAAGGTTAAAAAGAAAATTACCTTTAACGTGTAAATTTTAATAAACCTGGAAATCTTGGGGGCCAGTGCCCCCCTTTCCTCGCCAAGTTATCCTGGTTCGGAGAGAGATACTGTTGCAGACATATAGGTCTGGCCTCGAAACTTTGGAAGTCTCGTTTCTGACTTAAACTGGACGCAGAGAAACGCGAGAACTTGCAGGGGTCATTTTCCACGGTGTAGTTGTTTATAATTGTTGTAAAAAAAATTGAGTGGAAATGTCCATTATTGCTACTGTTTTTATAATGAAACTATTTCAATTTCTTTCTGTATCGATACTTAAAAAGATAAATTTCCAAAGTTTTCCCTCACCCCCACGTTGTCTTGAATGCGAACACTGTTGTCTATGCCAAGCATCCAACTTCCTCTTTTCTGTGTTAGTTGGAATCTTGTGAAGGGGGGGGGGGGGGATAGCCCCGTGACCCGCCTTACTGTCTGCCCAGAAGCCTGACAAGTGGAAGCTCAGGTGTTTCACCGTTCAGAGGAGCAACACAATGACTTTTGTCCGCCAGGAAGCGAATTCCTAGAAAATAGGCATATTGTTATGTCGGAGGGAGAGAGAAGGGAAGATAGGAAGGAGGGGGGGGAATTATGACACACAGTGTTTCTCGCACTCGTGCCGGTCGGAAGTGAAATCGCATCAAAAGCAAAAACATGTCTGGTTCGCCGCGACTTCTACGTCCGAGTGCTTCCCGCTCTTCCGGTTATTTTTTTTTCACTCCGCGAGTTGAATTTGAAAGTGAAATAATCGATCTCTCTCTTCCCCAACCACCATAACGCTCATCTTGCGGTGTTTTTTGTCCTTCCGAGACGCGAGACCACTTGTGCAAAGCAGGAGGCCGGCTAATAAGGACAATTACAAAGCCTGCTGTCAGAAGAGAACAGAAAAAGTGAAGTAAAGATGGCGCTACAAAGGAAAGAACATAATCCCGCGATAATTCCGGACGCCAGCGCCACGAACGGAGGTTACAAGAAGCCCGAAGTGAGAAAGTGTGACTCACGTTCGCCCTTTCGCTTCCAACGATTAGAAGCTGTCGGAATCGATGGGTTGGAAAATTAATGAGAAGCCTCACATGCACATAATAATCAGGTTTCTTATTTTAGTTGGGAGAAGTTTACCGGAACGAAAGTAAGAGTTTACAATACCTGGCATGGCATGAGAACCTAAGAATGTTTCCCACAGTTTTGTAATAAAGTCCTTCTTCCTTGCGCTAATGATTATCCTTAGTTGAACTATTGAGGTAGGTTAGTAAATATGCTGTTACACAGTGGCGGCGATTTAGGGGCAGTTGCCCCCCACTTTTGCTCCCGCACAATGCTAAACCTTATGTATCAAGGGAAAGCAAACGGTCCTTGCCTTGTAATCATGGGATTCCGGGTTCGATACCCGGTGGAGGCACATAGTGGTTTGGATCCCACTTTGAACTGTAAGCCTTTCTGTGCATAAAGTGACTTAAAACAAGAACTCAAAGTCTGTATCCAGCAGAGTAGGTGTGCGCAAGTAGTTCTCGAAGTTTGTGTCAATGCGCGAATCACCCACCTTGTCAAGTCTCGCCCAACGGCCCAATATATACCTTTAAGTCATGTCTTAATCAACACACGCCACTGGCGTACGCAGAGGGAGGGCTGATGGAGCTACATCCCCCTCCGAAATTTTGATAAAACTAATATTTTCAAATGAAAGTAGTGAAGAACTCGGAAAAAAACAGTGGTAAATGCACCCCCCCTTAAAATGACTCGGACCTATTAGCATTTTTGAAAGTGGAATGTTCTAAATATATGAAATATCTTATTGCCCTAGAAAACATCTAGTATGTACTATCGACCATTATAATTCCAGATCTCCCAGAAAAAAAATCCGCAGACGCCAGTGACACGCCACGCTATATATAGAACGTGAAATACAAGAGACAGATTACGTCATCACTGATGCTTGACGTTGAAATTAAAGCGTGGGAACAATGGTGTGAGCAGGCAGGGTCAAGGGGGGATCGCCCAATGAAATAAAGGGAAAATACTTATTCTTCTCTTCTTTTCTTGTGTTTTCCTTCTAGCATTTGATCTCCTTTTTTCATCAGTTCTCATGTCTCTTTGTTCAGACGATATATCGTGATATTGAGAATAATATCGTCAGGCGGTATTAACTAAATGATATATCGTCACGATATTTTGGCTATATATATCGTGTCGGCGATATATGGTCACAATATTTGGTGATATATATCGTGGAGACTATACTGTGCCGATACCCATGTAGCACACAAAGGTTGGGCCAACGTTGGTAAATGGTTACAAATTTTTTGTGCCAACAGTTGGCGAACTGTTGGCGATGTCCGCCTTGCCATCAATCTCCCAACCAACTATTTCCCAACGTTGGCCCAACTACAATGGAAAAACTTTGCTAAACAATCTCCCAACCAAATCAATTTCCCAACGTTGGCCCAACTACAATGAAAAAACTTTGCCAACAATCTTCCAACCAAATCTATTTCCCAGCATTGGGGTAATACAGTGGAAAAACTTCCCAACCATTAATACTCAAACCAAAAACCAACATGCCAATGTTAATACTTTCGGCAAGTTTGTTTATAATATTAATAAATATTTTACAAACAATTGCATCATTTCTTGTATGTATAAAAATTTATTAAGATTATATTATTAAGACATTTTCAAACACTGGAGAAGAATACAAGGAATGATAAAAAAACTTATGTATTTATCATGATAAAAGTAAAACATTTCTTAGCGGAGCCAATAAGCAAAACAAATTTTACATATACTATTCAAGACAATCACCTTCATATATTACAAAAAAAGTAGCAAGATGCTATTGTATTTATTGAAGGAAAAAAGGTGCAAGAGGTTGACAATTCAGGTGTCAAAGAACACAATGTCATTTCAATAGAATAGCTTATTATTACAAAATGGAATACATCCAAATGCTGATGTGTCAGCGAAATCTGCTGTAAGAATATACGAATATACTTTTTATGTAAATAACTTGAGGATAAAATAACTCTGTTCTTACATTCTTTTACCATAAACATAAACAATCTACTGCTTGGAAGAGGTGAAGTGAAAATGTCCAATTTGTTTATGAAAATGTTCAATTTAAATTATATGCACAAACCATCATTACTACAATCCTTTTCAATGGAGTTTACAACAACATCACCATCTTTCATTAAGAAGCAATCATCAGGTGAGGTTGTTCCCACAATACAATTCTCATTTTCATTCAAAAGTATAGATTTGATACAGTCAAATGAACTTGTAGTCTGAACAACAGAACCACTTTGAATTATGTCTGTAGATCCTGAAACAGAAGGGACTTCATGAAATTCACTCATTATAATTTCTGCAGCTTTAGAAATGACTCATCTCTCGTATCTTGCTGAAAAACTATCACCAGTCTTTACTTGTTTACTTATTTCTTGATGTTCCTGCAGTTGGCTTTTCCTTTCTACGTTGCTCCCGGCTGCCATCTCTATCTTTGACAAAGCGGAACCAGCTTTGTATCACTGACTGTATTTCATAATCTGATGCATTTGTTGTACATGAATTCCTTCGAACTGAAACTAGAAACAATTCAAACTGTTAGATCCATGGATGAACTCAAATGTAACATACCATATGATATGTGTACTTGGGCCTATCTTTAGTATGAGGATTAAACTTCCCATGAAAGGAAACTAATATTCACATATTATCCATGTGGGGTGACATTAATCCTTCACATCTAGACAGTTACTTATACTATATGCATGGACGTCCGCAGGATTTTTTCCAGGGAGGGGCAAGGAAGGTATTTTTTTCCCAGGGGAGGGGGCAAACAAGGCACATTTTCCCCCAAAAATAGTGTTGTTTCCTAAAAGAAATTGCTCAAATTTGAATTTATGGTGTTCATGCAACAATTAACAGATATTATTGTGGCTAAAATGAAATAGTAGTACAATAAGCCCGGTTCACAAACCGAAAATGGGGCTCGGTGGGGCTCGCCTTAATGGATTTCTCTTGTAAGGCATGAGCCCCATTTTCTCGCAGTGTTGCCAACTCCTGACTCGAAAAAAATCACCAAGGTTTTTTCTTGGTCTAACCTAACCTAAAGCAAGGAGCTGGCAATCTTGCTTGAGGCTTCTTAATGGTTTGCTCTTGTAAGGCATAAGCCTTATTTTCTCGCAGTGTTGCCAACATCTTACTCGAAAAAAATCACCAAGGTTTTTTTTTCTTGGTCTAACCTAACCTAAAGCAAGGAGCTGGCAACCTTGCTTGAGGCTTGTCTTACAGTGCATAAAGCAAGGTTGCCAACCTACTGGTGCTTTTGCCATAGCTTTTTACAAAAAAAAAGAGAGAGGAGAGAGAGAGAGGGAAGAGTTAAACAACCGACAGCCTACCTACAACTTTTTTTTCTTGGTCTAACCTAACCTAAAGCAAGGAGCTGGCAACTTTGCTTGAGGCTTGCCTTACAGTGCATAAAGCAATTTTTGCCAACCTTCACACACTGGGCAAGGAGAGCCGGCACTGCCGTAAAAGAGAGAGATGGGTGGATGGCAACACAGTATGTGTGTGCGTGTGTGTGTATAATATGTAGTATTATTAACTAGAGTGTGTTGGCAAACCACCTGCAACTAAAAAAATAGAGATGCCAACGTTGCTGTAAGATGAAGAGAGAGAGAGACCTACGGCTGGCAACAGTGGTGAGCGAATGCGCCATATCGTAATTTTCCAACTCCGGCAATGTTTGTATATCGTGACCTTTGTAAACCTCTCTCGGGGGAACGATGTGCCACACACACACACACACACACACACACACACACACGCGCGTATTGTGACGCAAGCAAATAAACAAAATAATAATAATTCTTGTTTTTTAGGATACCTGGCCCCTATAACCCCGCCAGGGTGCGTGGTGCCCAACCAAAAAAGTAAAGGTTTTCCCGTACGGCCTTCGAACGTAAAATTGATTGACGTGGGGGCGAATCTCTTCGGGGGTGTTTTTCAATTTGTACATTTACCCGTGCATACTATTCATCATTAATTTAGCCGTGTTCTGTTTGGCTTCCACGCCGCCGGTGTGGGATTCGTGACGCCGCGATAAACATCAACTTCCGTACCGGGTGGAACGTCCGCTCCGGCGGCGTGGAATTCGCGCCACTCCCAAGTTCACGCTGAAAGGGGGGAGGCCAGCTGCTGTACGTAACCCCCGACCAGCTTGTGATGATACTCGAGATGCTGCCGTGGCAAACATAAACATTGCTTGTTCTGCAACGCTTTGCTGAAATAGTAATGCGAGAGATGCCAGTTGAGTTTGTGCCCTCGAACCTGGTCCGCGCGCAACACGCTCTGGTAGCACAATTCGGGTCGCCCTAAACTCAGAGGCCTAGTGAGTTGGCAATACTGACGCGACCTAGTTTTTGCTTATATTGTCACCGCAACCGGATGCGACGACGGGTGGAGAGAAGAGAGAGGGGGGGGAGATGACTTTCGTTTCTGTGGAAGCTTATAGACAGAACAGTGAAGTTTTTGCGACTGTGCGCGATTATACTACTATTTGTGAGTGTTAAATTGCTAGCAGCCTTTTGTAGGTAAGTTTTGTTTCTTGTTATTTCTTTTGCATGTGTGTGTGTGTTAATAATAATAATTACGAGTGGCGTTAGTGAACAGAAAGTGTTGTTTTGATTAAACATCGAAATTTACGATAAACAAAAAAAGAATATGAGCATACATAACGTGCGCTTGAAAAAAACTATTCTTCATCGCGAATAACATAAAAGCGAGGTAATAATCATGTTAGTTTACTCATGGTGGATGGTATTGACGCGTGTACTCTAAGTTGGATTTGCTGTTTTATGCACAGTAAGGTTAACCGAAACTAGACCTACAGTGGGATCTGCCGGGTATCGAACTTGGAGTTTAAAATTGTACATGTACACAGGGGGAAACTTTATCTTTTTGAATGTGTTGATACTCTAAGTTGGATTTGCTGTTTTATGCACAGTAAGGTTAAGCGAAACTGGACCTACAGTGGGATCTGCCGGGTATCGAACTTGGAGTTTAAAATTATACATGTACACAGGGGGGAAACTTTATCTTTTTGAATGTGTTGATACTCTAAATTGGATTTGTTGTTTTATGCACAGTAAGACTAAGCGAAACTGGACCTACAGTGGGATCTGCCGGGTATCGAACTTGGAGTTTAAAATTATACATGTACACGGGGGAAACTTTATCTTTTTGAATGTGTTGATACTCTAAATTGGATTTGCTGTTTTATGCACAGTAAGGTTAACCGAAACTAGACCTACAGTGGGATCTGCCGGGTATCGAACTTGGAGTTTAAAATTATACATGTACACAGGAGGAAACTTTATCTTTTTGAATGTGTTGATACTCTAAATTGGATTTGCTGTTTTATGCACAGTAAGACTAACCGAAACTGGACCTACAGTGGGATCTGCCGGGTATCGAACTTGGAGATTAAAATTATACATGTACACAGGGGGAAACTTTATTTTTTTGAATGTGTTGATACTCTAAGTTGGATTTGTTGTTTTATGCACAGTAAGGTTAAGCGAAACTGGACCTACAGTGGGATCTGCCGGGTATCGAACTTGGAGTTTAAAATTATACATGTACACAGGGGGAAACTTTATCTTTTTGAATGTGTTGATACTCTAAATTGGATTTGCTGTTTTATGCACAGTAAGGTTAAGCGAAACTGGACCTACAGTGGGATCTGCCGGTTATCGAACTTGGAGATTAAAATTATACATGTACACAGGGGGAAACTTTATTTTTTTGAATGTGTTGATACTCTAAGTTGGATTTGTTGTTTTATGCACAGTAAGGTTAAGCGAAACTGGACCTACAGTGGGATTCGAATTATACATGTACACAGGGGGGAACTTTATTTTTTTGTCTGTGAAGGTTCTAAGGTTTTGTGAATATGTTGGAAAAGCACTAGTATATACATAGAGCAAAGTTACAAGGTTTTACGTCCCATAGGAGTCCTATTGGAAACATAATGATTAGTGCTTAAACAAAAAAAAAACATTTTCATAGTTTCGCACCTCTACTAGATTGGTAGAAAAATATACTAGGAGGCAATAAAATCTGAAGAAGATTCGTGTCTAGCAAAAATAAGCTAAATAGAATTACACATGCATATAATATTTATTGTGCTTTTTCTATCTACAATCATATTTTTCTTATATATATATTTTTTATTTTTTTATAGGGTTGATTAAAGCACATATTTGAGGAAGACAACACCACCCATATATAAATAAACCCCCCAAACTAACGCTAATTAGAATTAGCTTACAAAATTTTTCTCATAAGACATTTTTTCGTAAACACTCTACCACCAACAGATCACATATAAATAAACATACCCCAAAAAAAATGCGCTCCATGAAAAGTTGCCCTGTGTGCAAAACAACCATATCAAGCAAACATTTTGCAAGACATTGTCGCACCTGCGTGCCAGGCAAGCATTTGGCTGCCACCGAACTGTGTTCCGGATGCAATAAACGCATCACAATTGCGTATGCCAAGAAGCATAAGCTTACTTGTCTAAGCGAAAGTACATCTGGGGCTCAGCCTTCGACCTCCACCAAGAGGAAGGCAGAAGCAGCCCCCATCAATGCACCACCCACGAAACGCGTCAAGCCTGCGATGAAAGCGAACCAATCTGCTTTCGAGCGTTTGTTGGAGGATTTTGTCCTCACTTCGGAGGGCTTATGCGACGTTCGTAGCTTTTTAGAGGAGAAGCGAGCAGAGATAATTTCTATTTTTTGTAATGCACTGGCTACGTACTCCTCCACCAAATTCTACGCATCGCTACGTTGCCAGTACAAGAAGCCGTCTGATGAAATTTACAGCTTCTGCCACAACACCAAGGCGAAGACGCTGCATCTGGCGGATGTCGACAACCTCGAGGTCATCTACAACCAGTTTGCCGAGGAGCTGGTGGTTAAACAAGAAGAACATCAAGCTAAGGGCTCGGGGGGTTCGCTGTGTGGGGGGCCTCACGAACTGTGCATCAAACTTTGCAAGTTTACGCCTCTCTCCGCCTCCAGCTACGTCCCCTTACCACCTTCCATCGCGGCAAAGAAGGCCGTCCTGAACATTCAGAACAGTGACGCCAAGTGCTTCGTATGGTGTGTGCTTGCAGCGTTGCACCCTGCCCACTGGAAAAACCAACCACGCCGGGTTAACCACTACCTACCCTACGAGTCGGAGCTGGAAGATGCGATGGCTGGGATCGACTACCCGGTGGAGGTCCCGGACATTCGCAAGTTAGAGGCCCGTACACACAACCCTCGGTTGGCCATCAACGATTACGGCCTCACTGACAAAAATGTGGTGTACCCCATCCGGGTGAGCGATGTAGACGACGATGATGCTCGGGAAATTCACCTTCTGCTCATCAAGGACGAGACCCATCACCATTACACCCTCATTCGCTCGCTCTCTCGGCTTGTTTCGAGCCAACAGGGCAGTGATAGTCACCACATAGAAGTTTGTCGCAGGTGCTTGTCCACATTTGATAATCGAGAACAGCAGGATTACCAACACATCAGAGGTCCCAACATCGCTGCAGAGAAGCTCGCTCGCCACAAACTTTATTGCGATGCCAACGAGCCTGGGGTGGCAGTCTTGCCCAAACCTGGCACCGTGGAGCGTTTCCACATGCACGGTGCCATGGTGGAGCACCCCGCTATCATCATCGCGGACTTCGAGGCCTTCCTCAAACCCCTGTCCACTTGCGATCCCGATCCCGAAGTTTCCTCCACCACCCCTTACCAACTCCACGAGGCATCCAGTTTTGCCTACGTTGTGGTGCGACGAGACCAGCACAGACCAGAATCCATCACGAAAAAGGCTAAGGGTGTGGACAGGCGGGTCGTCCAAGAGTTACTCAAGTTCGTGGATTACGTCAAAACCCTTCAAACTAGGACGTCAATTGCAGGAGTGGAGCAGCGCATCCAGAGCGTCGACCATGTGTTGACAACCAACCAGGTGAGAAAGGTTGCCCTGGACGCACGCGACGACAAGAGGTGCGTTCTGAAATGTGGGATTCACACGCTCCCATGGGGCCACTATCATCTAGAAATTAGCTTAGAATGTGGTAAATGGCATGTATGTATGTATGTATGTATGAAAAAAACAAAAAAACAATTTATGTAACAGAAGTTCTAATTTAATATAGCCAAAATATTAGAACAATAGTGTTTATCTTCAAATGCAAAAAAAAAAAAAACAGGTGGAGGTTTGGAATTTTTAGCGGGACTAACTCCCTGCCGCGCCCTACGGGGTGAATATGGGGCACACGCAGGGCCAAAGGGGAAGTTCCTTTGTGCGTTCAAGTGTGATTTATTTCTAAAATGCATTAAAATTATTTTTTTTTATTATTATTTTTTTATTCCAGATTATTCTCACAAATGTAAGAAGGTGTTCCTCGCAGTACATCCTAAACATTGCGTTGCAGGTTAATCTAATATTTGAACCTGCGGTCAGTATAATTTTTTGAGAATTATGTGATTTTTTTTCTTCTACTTAAAACTGTTCGGTCACTCTTTCATTTTTGACATCATACACAAAAGACTTCTCTGCAATCAGGATGACGCTGCACAGAGTATCGGCAGGCAGCGCGTCGTGGAACTCGCACACGACCTTGATATTGGTTCGATCGTTGACCACCACCTGTTTTCTCTTAGATGTGTTGATGACGAACATCGGCCTGCGTGTTTTGAATTCGCTGGGCGCGTAGTACACGTCCACGCTTCCCTCGGTCACGCGTTTGTAAGCCGTGTAAGCTTCGTAAAGTTTGAGGTAATCGTTTTTGGTCATGTCGAGGTTGTAATTCTCGCGCGGGAACACTTCGTTCCTGCCGTTCTTCAGATAAACGTTCTTGATCTTGCAGTCGTCGAACTTGCTGGAATCTTTTTCCTGATTGTTATCGCGCCCGGTCTGAAAGAGCACCACGACGAAATCTGGCATGTCGAACTGTATGTTGTTGAACTGCGTCGTCACGTCGAATTCCATGTGACTTCCCGACGCCATCTTCTGCACGCACTGGTAACCGTGAAAGTGAATCGGCACCTGCGGACTCTTCAAGATCTCCGCTTTGTACTTGAGGGCGTAGTTCGTTTCGTATTCCACCACCGGCATTCTCAATTCCATGCTCCGGATGACGCACTTGGCCGTTTCGGGTAAAGTGTTGGGCAGCGGTGTGGTGCCGTCCGGACCCAAAGTAGCGTATCGCATCAGTGCGTCGTTGTCGTTGGCCGCTCTTCGAAACGTGACACGCAGTCCTCCCTTCCACATGATCTCCTTGTAGTCCGAGAAGAAACCAGGCAGCAGACGCATGGGAAAGAGCACCGTGTGACTTCTCGTCGATATTTTGGTCCCGGCTTCGAATCCCCCGGCCTGATAGTACGCTGCGTCCGTTTTGGATAATTTCAACGTTCCCACTGCCGTCGACGTGATGCCTGGATAATCTATTCTGTCGATGACGGTGTTGTGTTTCCTCACCTCCACCTGCGAGAACAGGTGAGGCACGAAGTTGTCCACGAGTATCAAGTTTGCTGCTGCGGGAAACGCGTCTCCGCTTTCCTTCTTCACCACGTCGAATTGAAGGTAGAGGTCCGCTCTGTGAGGATGAACGAACCCGTCGCCTACGTCCACGTCGTATTCGATCTCCCTGTTCGCTTCGTTGAGATTGGCGAACGTGCGACGGTTGGGAGGGAAAGATTGCAATTCGTAACTTTCGATTTGCTCCATTTTACATGTATGCTTATTTATTATACGTTGATCTCCACGATGGCAGTGGTCGTTGCACCTGCGAAATCCACCACGTCTCCTTTCTCGTTCGTCACCACCAACTCTATGTCGTCTATGCGGTTGCGACATACTGGAAAATAGATCGGCGAAGAGGGCGTGTAGATGATCGGTTCCATGAACTCGGAACTTGGTTTGAAAGTGGCTATGATTCCCGTCTGCTTGTGACTTCCTAATAATCCGTCCGAAGATTTCGTGATCATGCCTTCCGCCACGTTGCAGTGTACGTTCAGAGTCTCTATGGCCAAGAATTTAGGAATGTTGGTTGCTACGTGCTTGATGCCAGCTTCGAGTTTTGGGTGGTTGTTCTCGAAACCTAAAAGTTCTCCCATGGTGCCCAGGTCCACGGTCTCCGTCGCGGATAGGATTTCCACTCTGTGCGTGACCGAATTTTGAGAAAGGTACGTGCCTTTGGGTAATTGAGCTTGCAAAGTGGAAAGATTGTATTGGCCTGGCGTGACGACAATGTGTTCGCTTCCGACGCTAATTTTGTTGTTGTGCTGCGTGACGTTAGGTATGAGGTACATGCTGTAGAATGCACGCAGAGCCACGGATTTAGGATAGACGATGTCGTCGTGCAGCGTGAGTTTCAAGATTGAAGATTCGCTCGTGAGATGGAACACGCCCATCCTAGTGATGCTGTTTGAGGTTCCACAATGCTTTCTGGAAATCTTCGATCGTAGGGTTATTTATTTTAGAGAGAAACGCGAGCACGGAGAGGCAGAGATGACCGCAGTTCACGTTTCCGAAATTTTGAATGCGTTCGTCGTTGTAGTATATAGAGGTTTTGTTCGTTTTCAGATAATAAATTAAATTTGTAGGTGGAACACCTCCGAAAGAATCGAAAACGAATGCTTTATCATTATTTTTGTGGTAACATATCCAATGCGTGCCTGGATTTTTTTGACCGTCCAAGTTGACTACTCCGCATTCTCTTCTTTTAACGCTTGAAGGTAACGAGTCGGACATGAAAACTCCTCTGAAGTGTTTGATTTGTAACGGTTCGATCAGAGATTCAATGTCTCGGTTGGTGAGTGCTGTTGTTTCTTTTTTTAAAACTTTTTCATCACGCCCTTCCCCCCTTTCTTCTCCATGGCCAGGTTGTGACGTTTCTGTTCTTCCAATTCCGCTTTGTTCTTCTTCGAGTCGATGACGGTTTTCGCGATGGCGGCGCTACCGCCGGCCAAACTTCCAACGGCCCCCAATGCTGCCAGGATGGCCGGAATGCTGAATATGAAACCTCCGACCTTTTGCTGTTTCCGCGAACGCTGCAAGCGTCTCAATTGAGGTGTGCTGAGAAGTAATTTCATTCCGTGTCCTTTGCTCAAGCAAGAACGTTTCTTCTCGCGTTGTTTCTTGGTGAGTAACCCATCGAGGGCACCTAGATTTTTAAGATTGGAGTATGGTATCTGGTACACGACACCCTTGGGCTTCATGTTGATGCTCTATGTGTTATTTTTACGGTATGTTATTTATATATATATTCTGAGATTTTTCTCGTGTAGTTTTTTACGGTATGTTATTTATATATAAATGTTCTGAGATTTTTTTACGGCCTCGCAGTCGTTACACAAATTCTATTACGTGCTTCGTTTTCTTGCCAAGAAGTTCCTTTGTCCCCTTGTACACGATTCGAGTTTTGTTCTCGATTAAAATAGATAGCTTCTCGTCGGATAACATGTTAGCGTATCGATCTGGTAAAAATAGACTGTATTGTGCGTTGAGCAACAGGCGTACCTTGGGACCATACTGGGTAGAAACGATTGAACCGGAAGTTATCGTGTAAGGTTTGTCGACTTCCAATTCCTGAATTTTTACATACTCGACTGACAAATTTAGCATTTGTTTTAATGCTTGGAGATCACTCATTTTTTCAGTCGTCATATCAAAAAAATTTCAGAGTGTTAGAGAGAAATTTAATTGTTTTTCACTATGTGTGTTATTTATATATACCGAAGATTATTTTTTTATGATGTGTGTTATTTATATATCAAGTTTTTTTTGACACGTATATATATATTATTATTTTTAACAGAGGAAGAAAATCCGTGCTTCGGAAAACGCGATGATGTACGTAATGATATCTTCCGTCTCCTGCTTAGACTTGCGCCTACATCTTCACAATCGCCGTTTACTGCATGTTTAAATATTTTACATAGTAGCTCTGGCGGCAAATCAGTTATGCAAGCCATGTTGTTTTTTACTGGATGTTATTTATATACCCCACCCCAATTTTTGTTTTGTGTTCATGGCGATGGTGGTACCCAGTGCGGCGACCCGTTCACCCAACGATGCGTCTCTGCTCACGAACCTTTCGAAAGCTGCATGTTCCAATTTTTTGTCTGCTTCGTGACGTGCGTCCAGATCCGTCTGCGTGGTGTTGTAGGCGATGTCGTGATCTTTGCATGCCGCGTCCAACGGATTCACACCCTTGTCTCCTCTCTCCAATCTTTTCTCGAGTTTGGTACCCGGTCCGCAGTACTGGTAGCCAGGTAGATGCATCTTGAAAGGTAACTTGTTGATGATGTCGTTCACGAGTCCTTTTCCCTCGGCCACGTTCCAGAATTTCGGAGGCAGCGTGTTGATGATTTTGATCAGGTAACCTATGCCCTTGTCGTCGTTCACGATGAAGTTGGAAAGTTTCGTGCTGATCATGTCCACGATGCCAACCTTCTCGTTGTAGAAATTACGGTTGCCTGCATTCTCTTCGCCGGCTATCACCAACAATCGGTCCACGAGTTTCCTAACGTCGTCCACCCAAACGAATTCTTTGGGTAACGTGTTGTAGCGTTTGACGCCGCTGCCTGTTTTGACCTGGTTCCAAATCGGTTTGATGAGATTCCTGTACTTCTCGCCGCTGCTCGATTTCACCCTATTCTGCGAGGCGTCGTTGTTCTGGTACAAGGCATCCGTCATGATCAGAATTTCCATGTAACTTTGGTAATCTTCGTCGGTGTAATCTTTCGGCTGCTTTTTGGCAACGAGTTCCCACAGTCCCACCGTACCCGGATACCTGGTCCAACTATCCTTCTCGCCTAAATTAACTTTAATGTCGTTGCCTTCGAAGGTCACCTTCGATTTCCCAATCTTCCACACCACACCACCGCCTTCGTTGGTTTCCATGCTGGGATACAATCCGAACACTTCATCCTTGTCGAATTTCCCCGTACTCAGGTAGTCTCGTGCCAAAGGTCCCAACTCGATTTTATCCGAAGACGACGACGTGCTACCAATAGCTCGACGTCGTGCCGGTGCATCCTTCAGTTCGAACGGCGTCGAAGGAATGCTCGAAATAGGCGTGGGTACAGCGTAACTTTTAGCTGCGAGCGGTACGAGTTCGTTGATCAAATTTTTATTTTGTTCCGTGACACTTTTAATTTCTTTACCTAGACCGCTGATGGCGTCGATCACAGGTTGATCCTGACGTTTCTTCTCTTCGTAGAATCCGCGATTCTCGGATTTCCAACCTTTTAAGCGTTTCGCGAGGTAATCGCGAAGCTTGAGATTTTCGTCCTCGATTTTTCGTTTCGTCATGACGTTATTTATATACGTCGTTTCTCACAACGTTGCAACGTTTAGAAAGTCGTTGATTTTGTTTCTGTATTTTCCGTCGTTGGGTTTCCTCGTCATGTCGATCGTCGCGAATCCGAAATCGTCCCCGTTCCAGCAAGTAGAGCAGCAGCGTTCCGAAAATTGATTGTAGTTCATGTCTCCGCCTACGTAGTCATCGTACGCGTGCTTGAGGTTGGTGTGATCTTGACGAAACAAACATATGAAATTAGCGTTGTCGCGTACTAACTGTTTTGGAATTTTGGAAAACGTTTGAGCTAGGTAGAAGCAATCCATTCCTTTGTGACGACCTTGCGTGAAAAAGTTGCGAATTTCATTTTGATTTTCCAGGATGGCGTCGTCGAACACAACGACTGAATTTTCACGACAATCGTCGAGTGGTTTTATTTCCGATGCGAACGTTGCAATGTCCAGACCATCGTACAGTTTCATCAGTTGCTGGTATTTGGATTGCTCCAAACTTTTCGAGAACACGTACAGGTGCCTGTTCTTCCAATCTAACCAATTCGGTGCGAGGAGAAAATTGTCCACGAGCAGTGTCGTTTTCCCACACCCCGAAGGACCTACGATCAGACAGCGGATGCTGTCGGGAAGCAACTCACCGTTCTTTTTCTTCATTTGACTTTCCGGATCCGGTAGACGCTTCACCACGTTCCACGTACTCACAAGATCACTTCGTTCGCGTCGATCCAACTTTTTTCCGGAAGTCCCAGCCATTTGACAAACAGTTTGTCACCTTTCCTACGCAATACTTTCTCGATGAGGTACGTGTCGGGGTGTTTCGTTTTAGAGAGTTCCTCTTCGTAAAATCTTCCTTTCAAAATCTCGCCGCTACTATCTTTTATTATATACGTGTGTCGGTTTCCGGGTAAAACTCGAACCACCGTAAAGAGTTCCGTGCTCCAATTTTTTGTGAATCCCTTCTCGAAGGTGCGTTTGAATTTGCTGATCCTCACCCGGTCTCCAATTTTGTATTTAGCTTTTTTTGTCGTGGGTGTGTACTTTGGACAGTAAACTGTAGAAATTAAACGCTGCTCGTCAGATTTCGTAACGTCAGCTGGCTTCATGCCTATCGTTCTGTGCACCGTATCATTATAGGTGTCGACGAGTTCCGGCAGGATGTCGACCCATTTGTAATTTCCCCGAAGCGTGAATCGTTTCCACATGTGTGTTTTCAAGGTTCGATTGAATCTTTCCACGATGCTGGCTTTGATGTGACTGAAGGTCGAATAATGTCGAATGCCATGTTTTTGAATAAACTTTTGGAATACGACGTTGTAAAATTCTTTGCCGTTGTCCGTTTGCAGAAACCGTGGTCGTCTGTCGCTTTCGCGAAAAATTAATTTGAATGCTTCCGTGACGCATGTTCCTGTTTTCACCTTCAAAGGTAGAGCCCATGCGAATTTCGAAAATGTGTCTATGACGGTGAGGAGGTACTTGTTGCCCTTGTTCCATTTATGTACGTTTTTTAAATTGCCGCTACTCATCTCGACGAGGTCACTTTGCCAGAGGTCGTCGATGCCCTTGGTTACTACAGCCAAACGTTCGTAGTTGCGGCGTGCAGGTTTATGCAATTCTTCGACGATGGCTTGCCTAGACATTTTTTTTGTTTAGAGATTACGTTTGAAGAGAAGCACCAGCGTGATGGGATTCAAAGAGGGTGGCACCTCGCTCGTGTTTTGAATGATCAGCTTATCGCCGGCACTCACGTCGAAAACGGTGAGATCTTCGTCTTCGTGTATTTCATATATGTTGCGCGTTTCGTTCCAACGTGCCAGAGGAATGTTTCCCGCTTTCTGGACACCACGATTCGATATTAAGGTCATGGTGGGAACGCTAGCTTTTCTGCCGTGAGACCAGTACGAAAATTCGTTTATCTGAATTGTCCCATCGAGGAGAAACTTGTAGTACGGATGATAAGGATGCAACATGTACAGTTTGTTACCTTCGACGAATGTGGAGATTCTCTGTTGATTGGGAACGCTGTTGATTTCGATGGCTTGCAAGGTGAACAATTTGGCGAATTTAGTGTCGAAGGTGACGAGATTACTGTGAACTTGTCCGAGTTTATTTTCGATGGGCAGCAAATGCTCGATTATGGTATCCGTTACGGTAGAAAACGACGGTTTGATTTTCACTTCCACGTTCAACTGCTTGTAGTTTTCGTTGAGTTCTTGCAACTTGGCACCGAAAGAGGCCAGCGTCGATTCCTGCGTGGATTCCAGCAATCCAACTTGATCTCTGACGTTGACGACAATGTTCTGAAGGTTCTCGACTTGATTCAATTTCGAGCTCTTCTCGGTAAGATCGTTCACGATGCTTCGCATCTCTGTAAACTGCGTGTGAAGGTCGGCGACGCTCTGCGAAGTGGGCAGCGTCGACACCAGCGAACTAATTTCGTCTCGAATCTGTTCCACGTTCGCCGTTTCCGTTTCTAGTCGTTTCAGCATTCGAGATATGTTTCTTTTCAAAGCGTGCAATTCTTTGGAGGTGGGGAGATTGGCCACCCTACTCTCGAGATCGCTCAATGAACTTTTGATGTCGCTCGAATCGGATAGTGCCGTCACCGCCGTTTTCAATTTTTCCAAATCTTCGCTCGAAGGCACGCTCGTCCGTAACGATTCCAAGTCACCCTGTATGTTGTCGAGTACGTGATGAAAATGAGCGAGATTCGTTTCGACGTTTAAATTTTCTAAATATTCGATCTTCTGCTGAACCGTGCTCAACGTGTCTTGAATGCTCGTCAACGCTCTCGGTTCAGCGTGAATATTTTTAATTTCTTCGTTGATCAATTCCAAGGACGCCTGAAGCGTAGCGATGGTGGTTTGAATGTGTTCGAAATCTCGATACGCCTCCAATTGAATTTTTATGTTCGCGACGCTTTTACCGATGACCTGCAGTTCGTCCGACGATGGTAGGTTCGTCATTGTATCTTCCAAAGTCTGCAACTTGGATTTAATTTCTTCCAACGTGCCGGTGAATTCTTCTTGTAATTTGGAAACGACGACGTGCAAGCGTTCTGCGTCTATATCGTTCACGACGGTTTGAAGTTCAGAGAAATTCTTTTCTATTGCGGAAGTTCGTTCTTCGATTTCGAGTTTCAATTTTTCCAAATCTTCATTTTTCGATTGAAATTGCTGTAATTTGACCAAATCATTTTGAAGCGAATCCACGCTCAACTGTATATTTTGAACGCTGTCGTAAGAAGGTACGTCGACATAATTTTTTATCAGCGTCTTCAGTTCGGAATCGATTTTCAGAATGGGGTCGAGACATTGCGTTTGGAGCGTGGCGATTTCCGACTCTAAACTTTTGTTTAAGGTCTCCTGCAAAGCGATCAAATCGGTCCTCAACTTCTTAACTCGAATATCCAACATGAGAATCTCTTCTGCATGGTCTACACGCTTGGTGTTGCCGAAAATGTCGTTAGGCATTTTTGGTTAACGGTTATTTATAATAGGATAGACGATTCGTAATTCTACGAAGAGAGGAATAAGTTTGTCATAATCTCCGAGGAGTTCCATGTAAAGATAATCTCCTGCAGAAACATCGTACGTAATGTTAGAAAGCATCTTGTCGTGCTTGATTCGAAAAATATTCTTGCCGGTAGAAATTTTGATTTCGCCTGCGTTCACCGGATTCACGGTGATTTGAAGTTTCCCGTCGATCGGAATTTCGTAGAAATGTAAATTGTTATTAAAAACATAAAACATCTTGCCCACATCGTCATTCAGTTTCGTCCAAATGCTGTTGAGGTGAACAATCAGTAAACCATTAAGTTTAGATAACACGGAAGGTAAGAGGTTATTGAAATTTGGCGGTGCAGTCTCCATGTTGATCTGTTTGCGGAAGCCAAAAAGATTCATTGTTCTTGTTAGTTATTTAAGAATACGGTCAAAGTTTTTTTTTATAATAACAGGCAAAGTTTTTTTTTCCACATGTATGTAATGCGTCACAATACGCGCGTGTGTGTGTGTGTGTGTGTGTGTGTGTGTGGCACATCGTTCCCCCGAGAGAGGTTTACAAAGGTCACGATATACAAACATTGCCGGAGTTGGAAAATTACGATATGGCGCATTCGCTCACCACTGTTGCCAGCCGTAGGTCTCTCTCTCTCTCTTCATCTTACAGCAACGTTGGCATCTCTATTTTTTTAGTTGCAGGTGGTTTGCCAACACACTCTAGTTAATAATACTACATATTATACACACACACGCACACACATACTGTGTTGCCATCCACCCATCTCTCTCTTTTACGGCAGTGCCGGCTCTCCTTGCCCAGTGTGTGTAGGTTGGCAAAAATTGCTTTATGCACTGTAAGGCAAGCCTCAAGCAAAGTTGCCAGCTCCTTGCTTTAGGTTAGGTTAGACCAAGAAAAAAAAGTTGTAGGTAGGCTGTCGGTTGTTTAACTCTTCCCTCTCTCTCTCTCCTCTCTCTTTTTTTTTGTAAAAAGCTATGGCAAAAGCACCAGTAGGTTGGCAACCTTGCTTTATGCACTGTAAGACAAGCCTCAAGCAAGGTTGCCAGCTCCTTGCTTTAGGTTAGGTTAGACCAAGAAAAAAAACCTTGGTGATTTTTTTCGAGTAAGATGTTGGCAACACTGCGAGAAAATAAGGCTTATGCCTTACAAGAGCAAACCATTAAGAAGCCTCAAGCAAGATTGCCAGCTCCTTGCTTTAGGTTAGGTTAGACCAAGAAAAAACCTTGGTGATTTTTTTCGAGTCAGGAGTTGGCAACACTGCGAGAAAATGGGGCTCATGCCTTACAAGAGAAATCCATTAAGCCGAGCCCCATTTTCGGTTTGTGAACCGGGCTTATTGTACTACTTGAAATTATATGTGTGAAATACATAATTTTTGGTTGACTTTCATTTTCCGGGAGGGGGAGGGGCATGCACCCCATCCGGAAGCCCATGACTATATGGTAGGGAAAGGATGAGAAAGGAATTACAGAGACTTGCCACAATATTCATTTCGTGTGAGTCATGTAAACTGCAGGGAAGAAACTGCATGGCTAGCCTGGCCTCATCTGAGATCTAACTCACTACCTTCTGAATATAAAGTGAAAGCTCAACTAACTGAGCCAGGCTTGCTGAATTGTGAGAAATGAGTTTGCACTTATGAACACAGTTCTAGTAGAAGCAGAATACTTCAGTGTTACATGAAATAATATTAGTTTTTCGTATTAAGTAAATAAGACAGCTGAAGTAAAAATAATATATACCAAAAACAATGGTAAAATTAAACAACAAATAAGTTTTTTTTTTAAATAAAAATGCTTCTTCTCTTATTAGAGGATTTTTAAAGACTTATGTAAAAGAATGCTTACTGTTAATACTAAATGTTCTAAAACTTTCCATCATGTACATTATTTGGATTTTACATCAACAAGTAATGGCCCTACAGCCAAATTTAGTTACCAATTGAAAAAAGAAAAAAGAACAGCCTTCTAACTTACTTGGTACAAGTTCCAATAATTTCAAATGTCGGAGGTATTTTGTTGTGTTCTCCAGTCCAGTTATGACTTGCTGCCAATGCATTAGAAAATATTTTATCCAGAATTCTTCACTCAATTTGCTGTAGGTTTTTGCCTCCAATGAAACTCATGTATGATTCCTACAACAAAATATTAATTCAATCAAGAAGCACTGACTGCACTGTGGGCGATACAAGGTACACATTTTATCGTAAAATTCCAATCTCCGGGAAACGTATTTCTTCAATCTTACAGAACGGAACTGAGTTTCTGTACACTTTTGAAAGGTCATGGAAGTGTTTTCTTCCATCGTTCAATTTATTTGGCTGGTAAATCATGTGTTTTTCTAGATTAATGTTTGTCTCTCTGATGCACAAAAGCTGTTGCCTCTATTTCCTTCCACTACATAAACCAGATGTTGTGATCGTTTCATGACGTAACCTCCGGTCAGTGTTTCCAACCACACATATTTGTAACTATGTTAACGTTACATAACCTATGTAAATCTTCATCTTAATGTGCATGATTTTTGAGTAAGTTAACCTAACAAAGTTAACGGAACGTAACTAATGTAACCCTTTTTTTAACTATGTTAACCTAACCTACCGTAACTAAGATAACCCTTCTTTTAACTAGGGAAGTAGTTATTTTTCGGTTAGGAAGGTTGGAAACACTGCATACCCACTGATGATAGACAACGTTAGTCAAGATTTGCCCACCATATTGTGTGTAACGCAAGCGAAAAAGGAACGAACAATAATTACTAGATATGTGCAAAATTGAAATTATTTTCGTCAAAAAAGTGAAATCCCACCTTAAAGAATCTTTAGCAATGCATAATAGTTAAGTACGAATGTGAAAAATAACAAAATAAACAAATTTGAGTCTCCCGCAGATCGGAATTTTAATGAAAACTGAAATACTTCAATTTGCATGATTTTTTCAGTGAAACTTATATTGATGTAAAAGAAGCACATGGAGTTTAGAATGTAATTGATCTCTCTTAAATTACAACATACCACTTGAGCTACAGTCAATTATGCTGAAAATGTTAACTGCTCGATTAACACAAAAAAAAAGTTTGACATTAATGATTTCACTCACGGAAATATGTGAACTTACCATCTGCTTCATGTGCTCAGGACAAGAAAGTAACCACTCTTCCACCCTCTGAATGGCATCCTCTGTTTGACAAGGAAGCTTTAGATTTTCAGGCAAGGGCTGATTTGAGGATATCAAATGTTGGATTCAAATTTTCCAAAATAAGCTTCTGATTTTCATGTATTTCTAAGTCTATTCTCAATTTTTGCCCGATGACGTGAAATAACAGATAAACTACTCCCATGAAACTGGCAATTTGCAATTCTCTTGTCTGACCCAGATGTAGATTGTAGAGCCGAAGTTGCTTTGCCTTCACCTAGAATGAAGATGCCAGTAAAAGTAAAAGATCAATCTCTTGCAATCAGTACAATATACATATTACAAATTGAAACAGGAAAATAGCTACAGTGTGTTGTACAGTTACAAACATGTTAGTGTACAACTAACAAGGTCACAATTACTGTTACAACTGCACATAAATTCACATTACATGCAACACCTGTCTCCAGTTTTATGTCCATGAGAACAAGTATAGAAATGAAAACACAAGGAATTAGTTGGCGATGTTAAACACTGAGTAATTAATAAAATATAAAATTTCAATTCCTAACACATTAGTGACACTTATATGTTTGAAATATTTTTTAAAACTTGAATTTACATTTTACTATGGTATACTGCTTATCACATTTGAAACAAAACATGCCTCTGCACAGTTACTGGCTACTGTATACCACAATGTGTATAGTAGTCTTTTTTTGATTAAATATGGCTGTCAAACATGCTTGTCAGAATAACATAATAAATAATGAATTTGACACATCATTTAACAAATTTGTATGGTACTTGAATTTATTAAGAATGGCTACAAACTAATTCTTTTCCGAATAATTTATGAATTACATACCTAATGATTCAGTGTATTTTACTCAAAAGAACAGTGGAAATGAAAAATGTTGTTTGATGTTGCTTGTGAAAACACAAGGATGTCTTCTGCATTTTAACCTTACTGGCGGTAACGGTTCAGATTGTTTTATGATTTTTTCAAATTCTCCTAACAGGAAGACAAATTATTGTAGAATTTTGGCAATCATTGTCATGCAAAACTTGAACCTTTTTTAACGTAATGAGTACTGTTTGGAGTTCGAAAAAAGTTATTTATATTGAAAAAATGGTAACAGTTCGGTATATCGGAGACACATTTCTTCATTTTTACAGAATAAACTACTTACGGAAATGAGTTTCTCCAAGGTTTCCAACGTTGTCAGGGTAGTTTCTTTCATCGTGGAATCTATTTGACCTGGAAATCATGTATTCTTCAAAAGAAATATCTCACCGACCCACAATTGCCATGGCTTTCATTTGCTTCCCCTACGTGAAGCGGATGTGATGACATAATGGCCCTGTCAGTGTTTCCAACCCCCTTTTTAACTATGCTTGCCTAACCTAACCAAACCTTATCAGAAATGGTTCGTGGGGCTATCCGTCAGCTACCCGTGCATAATGTACAATTTGCACACGTGACGAACACGATAGTAGGTATTTTTCAGTGAAGAAGGTTGGAAACACTGCATACCTACAACAGTAGTTAACTTGTGCCCGCCATATTGTGTGTTAGGGAAGCGAAAAAAGGAATAACAGAAACCACTCTCTATGTGAAAAATTGTGGTTGTTTTCATGTAAAAAGCATAATGGCATCTTGAACTATGTTCCACAATACACAATTGGTAAGTACGAACCATGCGAAACACAAAATATCTGATTTTAATGTGTCTTCGATACAACAACGAACTGGTACCGAAAAAATTAACTTAAAAATGATCTTACGGAAGAATGTTTGCTTTCCATGGAGAATGCACTTTCCTTGACAACCGACTGTAAGTATTGTAGACTAGTGGGAATTGATGAATAACTAAATCGAAAGCTTAGAAGAATGCATTTAGACATTCAGAGACTTTATTTTAATGCTAAGAGAACCAAACCTGGCCTACCTAACTACAAAGGCACATATTGAATAAAATCTTAAGCAATCGCTAAAACTCTGCAATATGTGTTAGCAGAAGTAAATCGAAATCAAACCATGTAAAAATTGCATTCGTAACATGATGAAATCACAATAAAACAAAAGGAACTTGAGCAACTGGCAACTGGAAAGATACGAAAAATACTCTTTCAACATTCTTCGTTGAGGTTGTGTGATTCAGTCTCTCTCTCGAAAAAATCGTCGGTGTTTCTCATTATGCATAACAAGGAAATAATTTATAATTTCAATAGCAATTAAGAGACCCACAAAAATTGAATTTTTGGTCCCCAAGAAAAGAAAACGGGCTCATGTTCGATCTATTACATCCCGATTTCATGGTGATACACTCACCAATTTTTGGTCGTTGGTTCCTAAACATGTTTACTAATGAAATCTGGGAGAAAATGTTGATACATAACAATGCTATTTTGTACATTCTTAAAAATCTAACCGTTACCAAAAACTGCCTCGGAATGCATAACTTTTGTAACTACGTAAATATGAATAACTCTGCAAGTAAATTATAACATTATTTTTCATTATCTGTACTATTATCGAACTAAATCAGTGTGTCACTTACCTTTCTCAACGTCGTCTTCAGTAAAAAAAAAAAAATTAACTCGTCAGTCGTCATATATCCACATCCATTTTGGCCGCCATCACACAGTCACAATCGACTTTCGAACACATCGATTATATGTATTTCGATATAAATCGTTATGTGATATTATAATTTTAAAAAAATTCTCCGGAGGATGAACAAATCAAAGAGCACACCATCGTTTTTACGTCTATATTTAACTAAATTTATTGAGAATGTTCTTAGCTATACTTTCCGGCAACAGCCCGAGGCTCGTTTTGCCCTGAAAGAATTTCGTTCTTCATTTGGTTGCCTTAAGCTTTACATTGTAGCGCAATAGAAATTGAATTCGCACTATTCGTTCGCATTAGGTAAGTGCGAGACAGAAAATTTCTGGTCGGGACGGGAAAAATTCACCATTTTCCTAGTAAATCGGAAAATTTTCGGGACGAGAAATATTTTATTTTTCCCGACACTTCATAAAACTCGAATTTTACACGCTATTTCCAGTGATTGTTATTAGAGGTGTGTGCAGGACAGCATTTTTGGGTCGGGACGGGATCGGACATTTTTTAAATTCCGACATTCGGGACGAGAAGTCGGGAAATTTTCGGGACGGAAAATGTTCAAGCTCTGGAAATATCTAATTCTACACGTCATTTTCACTTTAAGTGATTGCTTTTGCACATTTTTTAACGTTAAACAGAATTTATTTCTCACTGTAGGGTCTTGCTGATCGACAGGGGGGAATTTTACTCCCTCTTTCTAGTTTGGCATAACGTCATTGGCCACTGTACCAAACATTGAATGCAATGTTGGGCCAACCTACAATATGGGCGTAATTGACAACCATGTCTGCCAACAATGTAAATCATTGGCTCAACGTAAGATATTCGTTGGCAAGAACTACCAACCACTTCCCAACCATGCCGACAATCACCCAACGTTGGCCCAACAATGTGTGCTACATGGGTATCATGATACGGAAAAAATATCGTATCGTATCATCTGTGACGATATGTCGCGATATCAAATTTCGGATATCATCCATTCTTAGTACTCAGCATGACTCGTATTTTCTGTCTCATGTTTTTACTCTCATCTTCTTCTTTCTCTCTCTCTCTCTCTCTCTCTCTCTCTCTCTCTCTTTCTCTCTCTCTCTATTTATTCTCTTCTCTTCCTCTGTTTCTTCCCCCTTCTGTCTCTCTCTCTCTCTCTCTGTCTGTACGTATGTGTGCGTGTGTGTGTGTGCGTGTGTGTGCTATGTCTTTACTCTCATATTCTGTCTCATTGTGTTTTACTTTCCCTCTATGCCTGTTATGTTCGAGTTCGATCGCGTTGTTGCTGTGCAACGAAGTTGAGGGGCTTGCAAGTCACGGGAAATCCCCACGGTTGACACATTGACAAGTCTACAACGCTTTCAGTTTAGTATTTGTTGCAGACACAATTATTCCTACCTATTTGATCAAAACGATCAACGCTGCTATTGGCGATCTCCAGTTAAAAGTACGGACAACGAAGTTAGTAATTAGGTGTGTTTTATACAGCGTATATTGATACACTTGTAGGTTTAATTGAATCTTCTGCAAATATGCTGTATAAAGAAACAAAGTGCCGGAGTACAACGTGAGGTTAGTGTACAGACACTATGGCGACAGTCATGGACGTCCGGAAGGGGGCAGGCAAGAGCCCCCCTGGAAAATGAATGTCCTCCTAAAAACTATATATTCACAGATAATTTCATTTCAATCACAGTAATTTATGTCAATTATTATAAGGGCGTTGCAGGAACATGATAATTTCAGACTGAAGCAGAGTTTTTTGAAGGCGCATCACTGTTATGGGGGAAATATGCCTCCTTTGCCCCCACCTTTGGAAAGAAATCACATTGCTTGTCCCTCCCTGGAAGAAATCCTCCGGACGTCCATGGCTACAGTGTTGCCTAATGATCAGTTCCACCAGGCATTGAACGTCAGCTGTAATAAACGAATTTAGGACAATTGCAATGGCGGACAATTGTGATGAAGCTAAAATGACGGACAATTCCGATGATTTTGACGGTGAAGGTCATTTTACAAATTAATGGTAGGACAATTGTGACGATCAGGACCTAACCTAACCTAACCAAAGGCGCCACAGAACTAATAATACTGTAGAAGGTTGGAACAACAAAATAGGTGGCTTGGAAGACCACATCCAAAAATTCACGATGTTCTGGCCTGCCTCAAGAGCCAAGCAGAAAACACCAGCATCAAGTACATGCGGATGGAACTTAATCTAGAAGGTCAGAAAAGGAAGAAGCGTGACATTAAAATGGACGAGAGAGTTGGAAAGTGTATTCGCACATATGAGGAAACGGACGGGTGACTTTAAAAGGTGTCTTTTGGTTCTAGCCCAAGTTCAAAAACTTGACTGAACCAAATTCCCAGCTGAAAATATCAATATTTCACATAATTCTCTTGTAAGAGGTAGCTATTATACGGGGTGTTAAGTCACCCTTCAATTTGATAGAAGATTTACCATAAAATGCCATAGCAATTGTCCACCTGCCCTTTCACTTCTTACTGTGTTCTTCGCAATTGTCCATCATCGCAATTGTCCGGCTACCGTCTAAACATCGACGCAAAGGTTACAGAGTCATCTTTAGTGTTTATTACAAGAGCGAAAATTCCACAACAAATGAACGACGTTAAGTAACACTAATTTTAAAATCCACCAAGGCGAACTACTGTCCTCTGAGCCCTCGCTTTACATGCTCATGAAATTGTACTCCGTGGAAGGAAGAAACTGAAACTACTGTCCTCTAATGACCGGTTCAATGTCTCCCTCCGTACCGACACTCGTGTGCGTGCACAGGGACGTAGACAGCGGGAGGGCTCGGGGGACTACAGCCTCCTCGAAATCCTACGAATATCTACTTTAAATAGTGTATAGTGATAATTATTTAATATAGTGAGAAATTCATATTTACGGTTTCTGCGCCCCCCCCCCTCTTCTTTAGATGACGCCTGCTAATAAAGGATGAGCCCCCTCAAATTAAATTCCGGCTACGGGCCTGTGCGTGTAGGAACATTTTTGTTTTCATATTTGAAATCGGGACACCGGAAATAGCAATGCACATAGGCCTACTATGTTCTTCCTGTTTAAAAGTGGCTGTTCCGTAGTGTAATATGCCAAAACTTCGTATGGATCCTAGGGATTTATCGCAGCGGCGACTCTTGGTTATTTTTTGGTATAGGAAGTACTGAACATATGCAATATGCTATTTTACCATTGGGTGAATGCCCGGCACTAATAGGGCATCTTTCTAATTTTGTGACGCCTATAGGAGTAACTAGAAGGGGGAGGCACTTGCCCCCCCAACAAACAAATCAGTTTTATTAAAATGTACAAGTTAGGGGGCAAGTTACAAGAGCAAAATAATAAAGAGTAATATATGTGATTTCCAAATAATACAGTAAAATCCAAGTAATAATAAATATTAATTAATGACAACTCACCTCACTGCAGTCTTCATAGCTTTACCTTGTTGAAGCAAATTTGGGAGGGCGGGAGTTGGACGCCCACATGTTACAATGTTCTTTTTTTTCCACTGAAACAGAAGCTCCCGAAAGGTTTTTGAAATATACGTTCAATTACACAGTCACACGTGTCACTTGTACTAGCCATTGAACTTATCAAGTAAAAACACTGGACACACTAACTTCCATAAAAATGAGATTGACATCTCAGTAAGAGAAATCACACGTTGCACTACCACAAGGCCGTCACGACTTTTCGTCTCCAGATCAGTGATGTTCCGGGACCAGAAATAAATTTCCCTGTCGTATTTCAGAAATTTCCCTTTTCGATCTTAAAATTCCCTCTTTTTTGCAAACAATAATTACAAAAAAAAAAAGCTATTAAGGGTTTATCCATAGACTTGATCTAGGAAGGTGTACGAATTTTTTAAGGGGTGTGGGAGCAAATTTAGCTTCAAATTAGGCCTCTGTGGATACTTTTATGGGCGCGTGTCACAAAAAAATGATTAGGATGATAATTTTGGGGTAGATAAATCTTGTACTATATATTTATTTATTTCTATTTTATTAGACATTAAATTTCCAAAATTTGCTATAGGCTATCTTGAGATTTCAATATTAATTAAACTTACAACTTGTAAGTTCTTACACTTCTTATCACAATTAATCAGCTGAGCTCAGATTGATTCATATTCAGCAGGCGCTTTACTCCACTAGAAGAGAAAAAAGCGACTCTGAAACCAGCAATTGTTAAGTGCATTAATGAATATGAATCCCTGTTTCTTGCACTTTTGGGGTGTTTCTCCCTTTTTCCCTATTTTTTTTTTTTATTTTCGGCTCCAAAATTCCCTTTTCCTGGGAAAATTTCAAGCTTGGAACATCACTGTTCCAGATGTGGAAGAGTGAAATGGACAAAGCCGTGTTGCCTAATGCTCGAATTTTTCTGTCCTGTACGACACCTCTCCTCTCGCAACATCACCCTTCGTCCGCACTTCAGGGCGGCCTGGCCGCGCCACCTGCTTCAAAAACAACCCCAAACTTTCGTGGTCAGTAATAACTTTGGCAACACAGTATACTAAAATTTCGCGCCAGGAGGGCAAGTGACAAAGCTCATTGGTTCAACGTTCGTGGTGTTCTCCCTGCCTGTGGTCATATGGATTGAGGAAACTGCGGCCGCTTCCTCGCTGCTGGGCAACCTCTCCCTCCCCTACTTCCCACTTTCCACACTCCTCGCCCTTCTGGATGTAGGACTAGGACTACAGCGCCTTGAATAACGTATAGTGTTGAAAACGACCCAAGAAACTGTTCCCGAGACGGATGACAACATAGATGGCAGTGCGATCAGCACGGCTGCTAATTTTCTTATGAAAGTAATGCGGCTTAGTTAGTTTTTGGAATATATTGTTTAGATTTGTTTGTCTTGAAATGCGGTACGTGAATTGATGGAAACAGTTATATTTGTGGAGTAATTTGCAGTCACGAAATGGCATTAATTTGGAAAGAAAAGTAACATAATATGAATAAATAAATAGAATGCGTAACACAAGAAGAAACATCGCAATGTGATTCCGGACATCAGATGTTGGATTGTGTACTAGTGTTTATTTTTCTATGTTTAGAATATAAATAGTATCCTGAGAGATATTTCATACCGAGCCGACAAACCACAAGCGTCGCCGCTTGGAAGCGAGCAGTCGGTAATCAACCAATGCATCCCTTCGAACCGTAGGGACACAAGCTCTGACTGCACCGTTTCCTCAAGGAGATTTTAGACCCAAGCGACACGCGACAAACGATACGGGGATTTCACACCAAAGCGACACGGGTCATTCGGTCCAAGGCAACTTTCATACCGAAGCGACACATGTCGCTTAGAAACGAGCCAATCAAGAGCAACAATTCACATCGTAGCGGTATGACGGGCAACATAGACCAGCGTTCGGTTGGTTAAATCCTCAAGCGATAAGTGTCGCGTGCCGCTTGTCGCTTTGGTGCGCAATCTCCCTAAAAACCAAGACACTCATTGCATCGCGCATGCGCGAACAACAAACCACGGCAACATGTTGTTAGCTGTTGAGGAAATGGCCCAGTTTGAGCGACACACAAGCGACAAAGCGACACGTGTGGCTTATCGTGTCGCCTAGATCTGTTGTTCGCACAATTAGCAGCAAACGGTTGCTAAGATACTGAAGGCACCATGTCGCTTGTCACTTAGTTGGGAACTCCCCTTGTAGCGTGTCGCTTCGGTATGTGCATCCTTCCTTTCAGGAGCTTTCCAACCGAAGTAACAAGTAGCACGCGAATACGCCATATGAACGTGTGGTTTGCTGTTTGGACCCTCATGCGCAATGAATCCTATTTTACAGTCTGGAAGTGTCTGTGTCACTAATCACATCAATGTGAACATCCCGTGTCGCTTGTCCCATTGGTCTGAAAGTTTCCTTACACTCATGTCGATGGCACTAAGGAAGTTTTGTGGGTTTCCCCTTGTCGTTTCATCCAATCATCATTATCATCAACGCCGCGATTAGTTTAAAGCTGAAGAAAAGAGACAGTAAATATAAAAAATACAAATGCTTCAGTGTGTAAATCTTTAAAAGAAATGATGATAATACTAATAAACCTAATTCATACACAAGAATTTAGTTACCAAGAGCATTTCACGCGTATTTTTTCTCCCGTATTATTAATGAAAGTATAACGATAACAGGACGTGGTCGACTGTCTAGAATGTTCGTTAGTAACTTCGCGATCACTGTACCAAATATCATAGCAATTATCACATTCATAGAAATGCTTCATGTAAAAGAATCAGACGTTGCAGCGAAAACTCCATTTACTTCCATTATAAGCAGACGAGTGCCATGCAGCTGTACCGACACCAGCGCCTCTAGCGGTATCATATTCAAGTGGAACCAGCCAGAGAGCCCAGAACAGTGCCATTTTCCACACTACGCTATTCAAGGCGCTGTACTTGAAGTGAGGTTCCTCGCCTTGCCGGCAGCTGGATCGAGTGATAACAGCTGACTCTTGACAGTAGCGAACCTAGTCATCATTTTATAACGCTCATTAAATTCCGATAAAGTACATAAGTCCGAAAGTACATACACTTCCTACATGGAGGAATCGCCCCTGATTCATCGTGCCGACCACACGTCACTCCGTAACTGGTTGGATGATCGCCCATCCTTGGTGGGAGTGAGGCCGGAAGTCGGTAGGTAGCCCTTGGCCCTCAAGGGCTGTTGCGCCACAGGTTGCGGTTTGCATGAATACCATGATAAAATAAACAGATATAGAAGGAAATGCAATCAAAACTGTTAGAATATTAATGTGGAAATGTTTGCTGCTGTTGTGAAGGAAACCGTTTCCAATAATTCAATGCAAACGTTTCAAAGAATAGCCGAACGTACATTGCCCTCTCATTCAGTAGTACGTTCCATAGAAATTCTCCTTGATATGATTTCGATTCTTCGGTCATTAGAAGCGGTTTCCAGAGCTGTACAATGAACCACACGCGATTAGTTGGTACGATACAACGTTACAAAACCCGAAGCGTCCGCGGTGAACAAAGAATTCCTTCGTCTTTATTGCGACGACATGCCATTTCGCTTATAGTTATCTCACCTTTCACCAATGAGCGAGGGATTTACCTGGAGTTACATAACAAAAGAAACTTTCTTCGCGTGGGATTGCACGCTAGATGGAGCCACGGGTTATTGTTCCGCATTCATCTCTTTACATGGGGAAGGTAGCTTTCTCTGTCAATCTTTAGCAAGCTAGAAATAAATTAAAATTAAAATTAATGATTTACATAAACAGTACAGCTAACTGGAGTTTCTAGATGCCAGCTTCGACGTTTTGTAATGTGACACTGCATATTGATTTCTGTTGTTATGATGATATTTGTGTGATAAGTTTGAAGTTGCACAATGCTTGACACCAATATTTACTGTTATGTATCCTGTTCTTAAAGTGTGAATAATTTGTTTTTGTATAATTCTGACTGGTGATGCTTGCCCGCCATGGCTACATGTGAATTATAGTTAATTTATTTTCAAGCAAAAAGTTGATGTGTTAACATGTGCCTTTCTTGGTCAAAATTTAGTCACTGGATTTAAATGAAAGGTAAGTGTCCAAGATAGGGTTTTTCAATTTTTGTCAGTGGGTTGTGAAATGCACTTTGGGATTCTTGGGAGCAGTGATTTATCGATACCTTACTAACCTCCCTCCCTCAAAAAAAAATCTTGAACTTCGACCTAATTTTTTTTTCACAAAAGCTCAATTTATGGTAATTTTTGCGCTTAATTTACACTTACACACCCCTAAATATGAACTTACACCACCGATGCAAATTTATGGATAGTCCCTGCTTGGGATTATGAATCACCAATATATACTGCCTTCGTTTTGGCCGAGATAGCTCGTGATATGGCGCAGATGCCGGCATTTTCGTCCCTTAACGCCTCGCTTATTTACCCACATATCTTTAGCTCTTTAGCATGTAGACAATTATATTTAGTAGTAGTAAATGATTTCGCACCCCGCTTCGTGGTACGCCTGTACCATCCCTATCTTTGAGCTTACCAACATTTGTGGAGCACCCTGTATAAATCCAAATGAGAGAGAAATGTTGTACATTGACAAATGGCGTTCCAAAAGCTACGGAGACCCACACATCTCCCAAACTGCAACGCTCTCTGAAAGTTATAGTATTGAATTGGCGGGCAGCGGGACAAATCCCACAGCCAGAACAGAGAACGGTGATGTTAAACCGATATCAATCGGTTTCCTGTTGTGCCAGTGTTAATAGGACTATTTTCCTGCATTCAACGTTCCCGGTACCTGACGTGAATTATCAAATCAGATCTCTCAGTGGAGTGTTGTGTTGTTCGTTGCAGATGCCGGCGCATTGATCCATGGACAAAGAACAGAAACGGTCCATGTTCGACCTCGAAACATATGACACACCTGCGTTCGAACGAGGGTCGCATTATCAGGGCACTCTCTGCATGGCGATTCATGCATGCCCTCTACATGGATCGGCCAGGTTTCACTACAAAAAAAAAAAAAAAATTATTATCGCGCAGGCAAAATTGTAGAGCTTTACCATTAACTGGTAATATTTGGAAACATAACTGATATCATGGTGTCACACAGACCTTTGGAATTTTCTATTATTTCATAAAAATGTCTTTCTTTCATATTAATTTATTTTAGTTTTATTTGTTTTACATGGATTTTCTGCCACTATTGGCTAATCGCAACGATGGGGATGAATGGTGATAAGATGGATGATGGGACCATAAACGTACCCTGGGAGAGGTACGAACATACTCTCTCCCTCTCTGAAAAGCCAAATTACGTATCTGAATTGCCACCACGGTCGCCAGACCTAACACCCCTAGATTTTTACTTGTGGGGACACGTAAACCCATCGTGTAAAATTAAGAGCCCGGACACCCTCAAAGAAAGGGCCACACACATTTAATCACCCCGTCACACTAGCAGACATCTTACTTAATTGGGAGCTTCGAACTGAAGCACGCATTCAATGATGGTGCGAATATTGAACACGCACTCTGACTATAACCATTAGCCTACATATCAATCTTGTATATGTTTGTATACACATATTTATTTTCGTATGTAACCTGAACTTTTGCATCACCCTGTATATCAATTTACCATTGAAATCTATATTCACAATTAACCTAGAGAGGTGGAAAAGCTATTTAAATAAAATAAAACAATTCCGAGCTTCCACGATTCGGTACTGCAGCATATTCTGGGGAAAAGGTTAAATAACACAGCACAGCAGACATACGGTTGTCTGTGTTTTTGATTTATTTGTCCTGTCAACAACGTAAAAACATCAGTTCTGTTTAAAAATGGCAGGGACTGCCTTCCAAGAACACTTACATAGAAAGGACGAAGGTTGCAAAAGGAAAAAAAAAATGGCCATGGCTAAAGCGTGTAGTCTGGTTGGTAGAATGTTCTCGGAATTCTTGCTGAAGCATCGTCTGCAGTAAGTGCTTCGAGACTTTCTTATCTGGAACTGTGCCTCGAAGCTACTTTTTTGTTACCTACTCGTTTTATGAGCGTTGCTATCCACAACTTCTGGCAAGCAAATGTTGATTTGGGATTGTCTGCCTGAATGTACTGTCTGTTACTGTGTTTCACTCACGGAGTTGTTATGAGTATAAAGTTGGCTAAATGTGCAATCAAGGCCAGATTTAACTTAACAGTTTACATTCTGTGACTTTGTGGTTATATTGAAGCAATGGTGTAGATACATGTTGTACAGTTTAACGAAATGGTTATTTTATAAATTAAGTGTTTATATAACAACACTGGTCCTAGGGTTCTAATCAGAACAACTTGAAAACAGTACACTTATGTGCAGTGGCGTGCCCAGGTTTTCGAAACGGGAGGAGGGGATTACGTATATATATATATTTTTTTTTAGTAGCCATCCCTCATTTTGCTATGTTTTCCTGCCTGGAATGCTGGGCCAAAGAGGGGTGGTTTATGACCCCGACCAACCCCCCACAGTAGTTGGTTAGAGCAGTGTTTCTCAACTGCAGGGCCCTGGGTAGTTAAAATATTCTGATAAATTCGATTTTTTTTGTTCACAATGCAACATGCCAATGAAAATCAGCACAAATTAATTTCATGATATTGGCATGAGGTTCATTAGATCCAATAGTGGACAAGTAATTTAAACTCAATTTTATATTTATATTATATTTATTTACAATTTCAAGGGTTCATATCAGTTAATGTATAAAGTTATAAAAAAAGTATTTACGAGTAAAATTGTTGTTATCGGGGCATCGATGTTTGTAAAAAGAATTTACCGGACCGAGGCTTCATGAAGGTTGAGAAGCACTGGGTTAGAACAACGGCCATCTTTAATCCGAGGGAGGCCGGAGACTTCAATTTGGCAACCCTGTAAACCGTGACATCAGCCGGCCGATGTTATTTGTAAGAAACATTAGAGAATGAACTTACAGACGTAAAAAAGTAATATTTTTATGTAGCCTATTCATCCAGTAATCACTTCATTCGCTCAAATTGTATTCTCTAGTGTATTCAACGTTATTTTTCATAAATAAAGCAGTATCTTATTAAGTTGTTAAAAATATACATTACATTTTTTGAGCAGCATACTAGCATTTCACGGAGCATTCCGTACGTTTCACATGTCGCGAATCATAAAATAAGTATAATAAATATCAAATATTGATGTCATTAATATTCTTAATTATCATGTGCAAAGGAAATTAGCGACGCCGAAGAGCTATAACCAAGACCTTAAAACATGTTTACGCAAAAAGCAAAATTCCACACTGACAAAAGTTGTGTGCATGAGGCACCACACGCTAAGCTTTTACTTGTATTAAGTACAAGGGTTAAACTACAACACTCAAATAAGAATTCTGGAAACAATACAAACTCAAACAAACCTCTAGAGCATAAAACTGCCTAATTTAACAAAAGCAGTAGAACACAAAATCACTAATTCTTCACTGTAACATATCTCCGTAAGAGAAAAACAACGGAAATGTAACACCTTCTAATTTCTAAACCATGCAAAATTATCCTTTTTCTCGTAGGGAGTACATAGTCACCAGCACTCGACATTATTTTAGCCTTGTACATACATGGGCTATGTATTTTTCATATTCACAAGTGCATTGTACGTCTTACTTTTAGAACTTTGAGGTCAGTGTGTTAGTTGTTAAAGAGGTTCGAATGTCATTCCGAAATGCTTGCAAATAAAATAAGGTGAAACTACACATTATTGTAAAGTTCCATACTACGTATGGAATGCAAAATTGGCCTTGCGTTTTCTTCTTATTTCCAGTTATTTAACGGCCAATGTATAGTTCTATTCTTAACGTATGTTTTCCACTTACATCGTAATGTCAATCTGCTTTCCAGATTTGGATAAAGGAAAACATTTTACACAGATTCCCTTGTTTCTTTAGGAGTCAACATCAATTTTGCTATTCGCGCCCATGCTATGTAGCTTGATGTTTAGGCCGGCGAGACAACGTTGCCAAATTTCATGATTATGGCCTGTAATAAAGCAGGCCGTGTTAGAGCACTGGATTTCTAGCAAAATTCACAAGTCTGTGTCGTAGGTTCGATTCCCACCACCGACAGAAACTAACTTGTTCACCTGGAGACAAGAGAAGATGTGCTCTCTCGAACGCAGTGTTAGAATAAGTATAGTTTAACTCTAAACAATGGATAATGTCGAATTAACATTACATACCAAACTCTGGGTGTTTGTGACACCACGTTTTTTTGCACTCTAGTCTAAGTCAATACAAATGTTATCATCACAATGACAATAAAGTGTATTATTAAATATATATTTATTAAAATTCTTGGGCCGTTCCTAGTTTAGTATATAACTTGCATTTCCAGAATTTCCGTTCTTATTGGGGATCAATAATGAAACAATGTAACATGAAGTAATATGTTCACGCAGGGAAGAACATTTCATGTCATTTAGAAATTCAGATCTGGCGAAACAATAACCAGTAGGTGGTGGCGAATTTTCTGGCTCCAACCCTCCACCCCCAACGTATACTGGATGCAACACAAAACTATCTGCATTAGAACTATGCAAAAGTTCAGTTCCTTAGTGCCTGTGCTGCACTGACAAATTGAAATTCGTGAAATGATGAAATTGCACTTTGTATTTGCTTGTAAGCAACTCATTTCTCTGCGAGAGTGACGCACTCACATCTTTCTATTTCAATGTGCTGAATCGGTAACACCCTGTTTTACAATTAAAAATATGGTTTGGTTTTGCAATAAAACATTCGGTAATTATAATGAAAATCCAGTGTGTAATTTCAAAAGTGATTTTCTGAAGAAAAAAAATCGAAGCACAATAAACTAGATTTCACTTCATCGTTAATGACGGCTGAACACATAGACGACACCTGTCGATGGTATATTTCTTTTTATATATATATATATATATATATATATATATATATATATATATATATATATATATATATATATATATAAAAACAACAAAAAAAAACTGAAATGCGAGCGAGCGAAGGCTGCATGTTGACAGGAAAAGATGTCCTGTACGACTGGCCAAATGAAATCAGACTCTCAGACGTTTGGCAACACCGCTTCCCCCCCTTCACACTAGCACAATTGGAGACGAAAAGTCTGGGTTTCCTCAAGTCCAAACTCTAGCCGGAGCGACTTAAGTGACTATTATTTATCATTTCACAACATACATACGTACATCATGTAATCGAGCCGAAATACCAAATTAAAATTTGAATTAATTGCAATACAAACGATCACACAGAGTGATCCATTCGAAATCACATAAAATACTGCATACTGGAGTTAAAATGTTATCCATATACTCGCTGGCGTACGCAGAGGGGGACTAATGGGGCTACAGCCCCTCTCGAAATTTTGAGAAAATTAATAAATGAAAGCATTAAAGAACCCGGCAAAAATAAAAGTGATAAATGCAAATCCCCATTAAAATGACACCCGTTTTTGACTGAACAAAAAATGATAGACTAATTACGAAATATTTTATAGTGAATCCTCACCTCCTCCATCCCTAGAACGCAGCTATACTGTCCCAGTAGTCTGTGCAGCAACCGAACGGAAACAAGTCCTCTGCGCAAGTAGTGACTCGAGAGGGCTCGACCAATGAACGCGTGAGAGGGGAAGTGAGTGCATGGAGGTCTGCAGCTACCAGACGTTTGCAACAACGCACTGCTTTTTCTTCCCTTCTACCGTTATGCGCGGCGTTGCTCCACAGACTCCTCCACAGACTTTCCAATTCTAGCTCCCTCCGAAAAAACAACCTTCGTATGCAAGTGTCCATAGGCGAATCTAGTACCTTTTTTTCCCGAGAATATGCTGCAAGCATCGATATACAGTATATATGTACTTAGCTTTTCTGCTATTTTTGGCTAATCGCGAACACAATGATGACTGATGATATGATGAAATTGATGAAGGAACACTTACAAAGAGCACCCATGCTCAGACCTGGATTCGAACCCGGGACTGCTGGCATCGTAGCGCGCTGTGATAAATGTCCAATTTATGGTTCAGATAAGCTAATCAAAGTGATATCCAAATCACTGTACAGTAATATATACCTTTAACAGGAAACGAACCTAGGACTCATAATAGCATTATTAGATTTTTGTGAAATAGAAGGAGTTACTTTTACGATATTTGCATTAACAATGATTACTAGGCTTCGGATAGTTATGCACTAATGCTGGAAATATGTTCTTTAAATGATCAAAATATGCATTAAAAAATCACATCAAACTCAGAAAATTTAGCCATAGCTTGTAACTATTTATTAACTCCACTGTTTACATAAGTATTTTACATATGGTTTTTGTTATCTATCTTTATCATAAGTCCACTAACTGCTTCTCACTTCACTGAACGTCACGATTAGCAGAAGGTGGAATTTCACCAGCTCTTATTCTACTCAGCATGAAAGGTTACTATTGCACTTAATAACTACGTATTCTTTCAGATGCTCAAAAGTAAATTTATGCCTGTTATCCACGAGAATACTTTTATACTCTGAAAACACTCTCTCCACATCACAAGAAACAATTGGCGCATGTTTAATTTCAACAAATCGGAAACGTGCAGTTCACTTGGAATACCGTACACATTTTGTTTCCCTTCATGAATAGAGCAAATGCCCTTTAGGAGCTCGTAGCCAGAATTCTTCGCGAACACATACTGAATCATGTTTCTGAATTGCTCCAAAGGAAAGGAAACTAAAAAAAATCAGACAGAAACAGCAGAATATGCACTTGTAAGAAAAAATCGATTCGATTTCCGGTGTTGCCTTATTTAGTGTCTACTAAATCTAGTAGATTAATGTATTTTTGCTACATTTTGTATTAGTATTTTTTGTCGTAATTTAATGCTAACTATACTTTTTTATGTTCGGCTCCCGCTAAATCCACCATCCCTAGAGCTCACCGTGTCAGGGAAACAGAACAGAACAGAACAATTCATTTCATGGCTTCAGAGAGCTGCAGTAGAACTTGATAACAGATAGCCAATACTATTCCAGTATTCAAACAAAGATTCAAGGTCGATTTCTTTCATCTGTAGCTACAATGTCACTGCAAACTTCCCAGCAGTCTTTGGTAAAAACAGAGAATAATAATACCGCCCCTACATCCAGGGGCGCCGACTTGTCAAAATTATTGGGGGGGCTCTGATCACTGAAATAAATGAATGAATGACTCACTCCCTCTCTTTTTTAAAAATAAAAATTACGTCTTCGTATAGCAGTTTTTAAGCAGCTATTATATTCCTCATGCAAATGAAATGTAACATGAAAAACGTTTAGAAAATGTTTCAAAGTCTCTTTATGTCTATTGTGTCTGCTCATTTGTTTCTTAGATAACAATTACCATTTTTATTGAAAAGTATGTATTTACATTAAGAGACCAACCTAACAGTTTTTATGCTGACCTCGGTGGCCGAGCGTGTTGGGTGGTGGACTCGACCCGCTTTGATCCAGAGGTCTCGGGTTCGAGTCCCGGCGAGGGCATGGGTGTGTTTTAATGTCCGCAACAGACATGTGATGGGTTGCAAATAACCCATAAAATAACGAATATTTACAATATTTAACAGTTTTATTTAATTATTTACATAAATGCTAATACAAATCTCAGGAAAATAGTTCTACTTTTTTGTTCTTGGTACAATATTTTACTTTTTAAATTTAATTTTGCACTAAAAAAATAGGATGTACACTAAGATATAAATTGACTTACACAACAAAACATATGAACATGATTTAAAAATAAAGCAAAAGTTGCTCTACCCAGTGCGTTATGTTTTTATGATCTCAGGTCCAAATTATCAAGCACAGTTTGATGTATGTGGAGTACCGCTAAGGTGCTTTGTCTCTTCTGCCTCATTGTAGATCTCAAATATGTCTTCAGTCGGCTAATAGCACTGAATGACCTTTCGACTGTGGCTGTCGTCACGGGCACAGTGCGGAGGACCATCATGAATTTGGCTCCTGGAGGGTGCTGTCTTCCAAAAGAAACTTCCTTATGTCACGCATGGTAGTTAGAACCACTTTCTTCTGTTTGGCGATATCACCAAGCATGGACATGTGTAAGGAGAGCCTATCGGCATCCAAATCTTTGCGAAAGAATTCTCGCGTTTGCTGAAAGTTTGTTGTGCAACTGTTCACAGCTGAGATGCATTCTTTCTCTACGGCTGTTACTTTTTGTAGTCCTGTAGATTCATGTCCTTGTTTAACAAATGATTTTTCTGTATCACAAACGTCAGTGTATATTGATTTATAATACTATTTTGGCGAGGCTCGGTTTGCCCCCTGTGAATTTCAGCCAGAACTGCTCAAAACACATTCGCTTTTCTTGAAAGATGTCAGTCAAGTATTTTAGTTTTGATTCCACTTCTGTAGCACCAATGCGTGGAGACTGAATCTTACAGTTTACCTCTTCTATTGGACCCATCACATGGCAGTAGAGGGAGAGAAAGAAAAATGTCTTGAAGTGAAGCATTGTCTCCAGATATCCAGCACATTTTAATGTTGCGTCAGTAGAATCTTCTTCAGAAAATTTCTCAAGAAAATTGATAAGGTTTTCATAGTTCCTTAAGATCTGTTGCATACTGGAGGCTCTCAACGTCCACCAACGAGGACAAAGTGGTCGCAGTCCAGTATGGCTAGCCTTCTCATTCACATCAATAATATTCCTAAATATTTGCATTCTTTTAGGGGATTCCCAAACAGTCTTTAACAAGTCGTTGGCTAAATTCATTATGTCTCTGATTAATATATGTATAATAGTACTGTAAATAATAATTATATACTTAGTATATAGTTATAAGTCGTGTGTTATGCTGTCTCCGGTCATAGCCCCCCCAAAGTTGATGGTTTAGCGGTCTCAGCACCCCAAAGTTGATTGTCTAGAACATTTCAAATGTGTATTTAAAGTTAAGTTCATGTGGCACAATTCAGAGTAAACTTTACAAGAGAAGCAAAATAATACATTAGATCCTCTTAAGCAAAATTATTTGGGGGGCTCTGCCCCCTCATCATTAACATTGGGGGGGGGGGGCTCGAGCCCCCCTAAGCCCCATGGAGTCGGCGCCTATGCCTACATCCACAAAGCTTCACTACTTTTGTTGAAGGAAGACCTTGATATTCTTTATTTCTCATTATTCTCACAATCAAACCTCCACAAGGCAACTTTTGCTTGGAAAAAATCCACTGCAAAAAAGTTTTTACATTTCTCTTCCTCAGTCTATTCATCTTTTTCTTTCTCCCTTCCTCCCTAGCTCTGTCTCCCCCTCCCCCCTCTTCCAGCCGGAGGAACTACAAAATAGTTTTTCTTGAAGAAGAAGCCTGCAAAGTTTTTGCTGTAATCAAAAGTGTATCAGTTCGCTTGTTCTTGAAGTTTATTAATTTGTTGAGTCATGTTGCAGCCGATCAACCGTGATTACAAAATTTTAAACGAGATTAATTATATATAAAAAAGACAACGTCAAAGAAAAGAAACTGCTTTCAGGCGAAGAGAATACATCATCTGTTTCATGTTTTGAACCAAAATGCCAAAATGCAGGAATTCAAGCTTCAATAATCGGTTGTTTTACATTTAGCGATATATTAAATGATCACTGGCAGGAATGAAAAATGTTGGCTTGGATTTCTTTAGAAGGGTGGAATCAGGGGCGGCTTAACCGTCGGGCGACCCGGGGATGGGGCGCAAAACAGTGTCAAATCTTATTTCTGATTATATAAGCGTGGCTATTTGTTTGAGTATATTTGTAATTCCACATTATGTACAGAAAATCTGATCGGGATTGGACCTACAGTTTAAAGTGGGATCCGAACCACAATGTGCCTCCTTCAGGTGCGTGGCTATTGCTTATAAAAGGAGTTGATTTATTGTTGACAAGAATTACTGAAGTTACTGCTGCATAACATAAGTACATTATAAAATCATGTAGCAATCTAAGCTAAGAGATTGCTGTTATTTTGAAGTTATTATGTAGGTATTAAATAAACACAGTGACACTTGAAGTACACAGAAGGCTCTTTTTTCGTCGTTAAATTCGTAAATACATAACATGCTTATGTCGTTTTATTGGAGGAAGGACAAAAGTAGGAGGACCAGGGTAAAAAGATGGATGCAGTTTGGAAAGAAGGGGGCGTCGAAACTCTACCTCACCAGGGTGAAAATTTTATCTTGAATCTCTGCGTACTTGACTAAGGAACAAAGGTTTTTTTTCCAGTCCTGTCAAAAAATTGGTTAATTGGCGGCAGAGCCGGCCTTAGGGAGGGACAAGTCAGGCACCCGCCTGAGGCCCCACGCTTCAGGGGGCTCCGTGCCAGATAAAAATTAATTGTCTTGTACGGTTTATTACGAGTGTGTAGGAATCTGGCGCTTCCAATTAAGCAACTAGCCTCACATTTCTCGACTTAATGGATTGTTTTGATACACTTAAAACTATAAGAATTTACTGAACTCATATTCTAAACATAGTACCATCAAGTCATGTCCAAACATTTAAATAAAATACGTTAATATGCGCTATTAATTTATTTATTGAATGAAATCATGGAGAGAAAATATTATTCATACAATGTGAATTCACTACAGGCGTCAAAATTCAATGGTTTGGTTTGAGTTGGTGTTTTAAGTCCACTTTATGCACAGTAAGGCTAATCTGGACTGGACCTACAGTTTAAAGTGGGATCCGAACCACTTGTGCCTCCACCGGGTATCGAACCCGAGACCCCTTGATTACAAGGCAATGACGCTACCACTGCGCCATGGGGGAGGCCCAAAATTCAATGGAAAGTAAACATAAGAGAATTGTGATAGAGAATATTATTTAATATGATTAAACATTGCCACTTTGATAGGCAAAGTAATAGTTTGATAGTGAACACACGCAGTTTCTTGTACAATGGGGTTCCAAAACTGAAAAAGGGGGGGGGGGTGCAGGAACAGTTTGCTTTGCCTTGGCAGGTAAGGTTTAGCATAGTGCGGGGCATGGACGTCCGAATGAATTTTTCCATGGAGGGGCAAGGAAGGTATTTTTTTTCCGGGGGGGAAACAAGACACATTTTCCCAAATAATAGTGTTGTTCCCTCAAAAAACATTGCTTAAATTTGAATTTATCATATTCATGCAATAATTAACACATATTCTTGTGGCTGAAATGAAATTGTATGTCAAAAATATATAATTCTTGGTTGAATTTCATTTTCCAGGGGGGCACGGTCCCCCTTGCCCCCCTTCCGGACGCCCATGGTTGCGGGGGCAAAAGTGGGAGGCGCAACTCCCCGCCCACCTTAATCGCCGCCACTGGTTTTGTAATTAGGCAGGCTAAATGTAATGAACGTCACACCAATGTCACATCGAAAATGAAAGTAAACAGCAATTGAGTAACTTTTATTAGCCTATTGTAATTCTTGGTTTTAACCTTCAATATATTGCTTATTGCTCTTAAGTAATAATACTAAATTAATTATTTATTAAATGCAATAATCAATTGTATTGCGATTATGTAGGACACGTGTACTTCTGACTAAGGAACAAAATATCTGCTTTTTACAGTCCTCTGAAAAATTTTGGTTGTATGAAGCCGCGCCACGTACGTCAAGAGGGAATCGCCACATATTAATAAATTATGAAATTATATCTCAAACGTTTGCACATCGTTAGCACACGAAAGCACACTATTTATTTTAATAAGCACACAAATATTAATCAAGATATTAAGGAGTTTATTGTGGCGATTCTGGCTTGATATCAAGCCAGAATCGCCACAAATGAAAAAATTATTTTTGAGCAACCAAATTGTACTATCTTTTAGGCATTCGTTAGCACACGAAAGCACACTATTTATTTTAATAAGCACACAAATATTAATCAATATATTAAGGAGTTTAACGTGGCGATTCTGGCTTGATATCAAGCCAGAATCGCCACAAATCAAAAAATTATTTTTGAGCAACCAAATTGTACTATCTTTTAGGCATTCGTTAGCACACGAAAGCACACTATTTATTTTAATAAGCACACAAATATTAATCAATATATTAAGGAGTTTATTGTGGCGATTCTGGTTTGATATCAAGCCAGAATCGCCACAAATCAAAAAAATATTTTTGAGCAACCAAATTGTACTACCTTTTAGGCATTCGTTAGCACACGAAAGCACACTATTTATTTTAATAAGCACACAAATATTAACCAAGATATTAAGGAGTTTATTGTAGCGATTCTGGCTTGATATCAAGCCAGAATCGCCACAAATCAAAAAAATATTTTTGAGCAACCAAATTGTACTATCTTTTAGGCATTCGTTAGCACACGAAAGCACACTATTTATTTTAATAAGCACACAAATATTAATCAATATATTAAGGAGTTTAATGTGGCGATTCTGGCTTGATATCAAGCCAGAATCGCCACAAATCAAAAAAATATTTTTGAGCAACCAAATTGTACTATCTTTTAGGCATTCGTTAGCACACGAAAGCACACTATTTATTTTAATAAGCACACAAATATTAATCAAGATATTAAGGAGTTTATTGTGGCGATTCTGGCTTCATATCAAGCCAGAATCGCCACAAATCAAAAAATTATTTTTGAGCAACCAAATTGTACTATCTTTTAGGCATTCGTTAGCACACGAAAGCACACTATTTATTTTAATAAGCACACAAATATTAATCAAGATATTAAGGAGTTTATTGTGGCGATTCTGGTTTGATATCAAGCCAGAATCGCCACAAATCAAAAAATTATTTTTGAGCAACCAAATTGTACTACCTTTTAGGCATTCGTTAGCACATGAAAGCACACTATTTATTTTAATAAGCACACAAATATTAACCAAGATATT